>NC_056728.1:893479036-893561536 GCF_019279795.1 Protopterus annectens | reverse complement strand
TGCTCTAATCTGGACTGGCTAACACAGGGGGCCCTCCCAAAGCTCCTTTAAGGTTCTGGAATGCCTGCTCACATGCTGGAATCCACACTACCTTATCTGGCTAGTTTTTCTTTGTAGGGTCTGTGAGGGTAGCAGCTATGGTACTATAATTGGTGACAACCTTTCTGTAGTATCCAGATGACCCTAAGAATGCCCTCACCTGCTTTTTGGTAACAGGGGCAGTCCATGCCTGAATGGCTTCCACTTTGGCAGGTTCTGGCCTGATCTTCCCACTTCCCACTCTGTCCTAGGCAGGAGACCTCTACCATACCCACCTGACATTTGTTGGGCTTAATGGTCAGCCATGCCCTCTGCATCTGCCCAGCACCTCCCTGTCATGCTGAAGGTGCTCTTGCCAGGAATGGTTGTATATAGCTCATTTCACATCTCATTCAGGAAAACCTCTTCACCCCAACACAACATGGTTTCCATCCACATCATAGCACAACTACAACATTACTAACCTTCACTCACTCTATTTCTACATCTCTCAATAACAACAAACTAGTGTCATGCCTCTTCTTTGACCTCTCTAAAGCTTTTGACACTGTGTTTCACAACTTCCATCTCTCCAAACTTTCTTCCTTTAATCTTTCTACCTGTACTCTCTGCTAGTTCTCTTCATACCTATCAAATACAGCTCAGTCTGTCAAAGGTTTTTAGGCTACTTTGCCTTTCCTCCCCATTCAAACTGGTGTGCACCAAGGCTCCATCCTGGACCCACTGCTACTTAACACCTTTACTAATAATCTCTACTAATCCTGCTCCCACTCCACTCTCATACAATATGCCTAGGACTCCACCATTATCACTACCTCTGACAGTCTACCCCACCTACTCTCCCTCACTCAAGACACCCTGCACTCAGTTGAAAGATGGCTCACAACCAACCAACTCCTGCTTAATCCTAATAAAACTAAACTACTTTTCTTCCTCCCCAGACCTCTTCAACACCTCAAAGCCTCCTTCTCTGTTTCTTCTCATAACAACACTGCTACTATTAAGGCAGACTCTCACACTAAACTTCTTGGGGTTTATATAGATGACAAACTTAAATTTGGCATCCACATTAATAAATGCATCAAGAAGACACACCAAAAAGTAGGTCTGGTTTACAGAAATAAAAAATTTGTAACACAAGAATCTAAACTGTCCCTAGCTCAAGCCTACCTCCTACCTACCCTATTATACATCGCCCCAATCTTTACTAACCTCAAAAAAATTTGCCAAAGAAACAAACTTAACTACAGCAAAATTGCTAGATTTGCCACTAATGTCCCCTGTCGCTCACATCACTGCCTCTCCTTAAAAAACTCCACTGGTTAGAATTCCATAATCAACTCCTTTGGCCACAGCTTTTTCTGACACATACTATCCTCCACCAACCTGCAGCCTGTCCATCGCTAGCAAACCTCATCTCTCCCTATGTCCCTAACTGGAAACTTTGTAGCTCTGGCCAACACCTCCTTCAAATATCCAAACCAAATAAATCCATAGGAAAAATTCTTTATAGTCACTCAGTTGCCTCTTCTTGGAACCAACTTCCTCTCCATATCAGAACTATTCAAAACTATTGCAACTTCAAGCTCACTATGAAGGAATATCTGCTTAACCCCTGGACCTGCCCCTGTAAAGATCCTACTTGAATTCTACTTTCTCTGCCTCAGCCCCCCCTTCTCTAGCCCCTATTTCTTATAGACATCTATCCTACTTGTATTTTATTTCTCTTTCCCTGCTCTTTTACTTTTCCCTCCAACAAGACTCCTATCTTTATTTTACACTTCTACATCCTATTTCTCCCTCCTTTTGTATCTATACCCCCTCTTCATTTCCTTTGTGCCAGGGCTTTTTTCTGGCACTCTATGCCACACTACTTTTCTATTTAGGTTTGCAATTCTCATTCAAGCAATGTATAAGATGAATCTGTTACTGTATGACACATAACATTTGCATATGTTTATCTATTTTTCCCTTTTTCTCTCTTTTCAAACAATGTACAAGATTAATCTGTATTTTGCTGTATGTAACTCCTCATGACTGTATGCTTAAATATTTAATTGATTGTAAAAAATTCATTTATGTACTGGAGCTGTTCTCCTCTGGTCACTGCTGAAAAAGGGCATCTGCCCAGGAAGACTAACCCAGTTAACAAATGGCAAATAAATAAATAAAAGAAATACATCTAGGTAAGCAAGGGCAAAGTCTCCTGCTCCTACTGGGATATGATTTACTAGCCTCTGGAAAGTCGTTGGTGCATTTTTCATCCCAAAGGGCATCTTAGTGAACCCATACAAGCTAAAAGGAGTCACAAAAGCTGACATTTCTCTAACACCGGGAGTCAAGGCCATCCTTGATAAGATCAATGGTGGTAAGAAACTTAGCCCCACCCAGCTGCTCTAGGGCTTCCTCTGTCCTAGGCATGAGGTAAGCATCTGAATGTGTTGCTATTTAATTTTCTATAATCCACACAGAATCTGGTGCTGTCATCTTTCTTTGGTACCAGTAACTCTGGGGAGGCCCAGGGAATGCTGGACTCCTGGACTACACCTAGTTCCAACATTTTTTGTATCTCCTCCCTCGGAGTCTGTTTGACTCTTTCAGGAACCCTATAAAGGGCCTGCTTAATAGGCCTTTGGGGTCCTGTATCCACATGGCACAGCACCAGGTGGGTGCACCCTGGTTTCCCAGTGAACATGCCCCCAAAGCCCTGTAACACTGCTTGGATTTCTCAAACTTGGGTAGGGGCTAGCTGCTGGGACATTGCCACCCCTTCCACTGAGGTGTCAATCCAAGCCTCACTGAGTAGATCACTCACCAAATGCCCCTCAGACTTCTCATGTCATCCACTGCAAATACTCAGCACAAGGGCCTCCCTATCATGGTAAGGTTTCATCATGTTAACATGGTACAATTTGTGACCCTGCCTCCTGCCTAGCACTTTTACCATGTAGTTAACAGCACTGACTTTCCTTACCACCTTGTATGGTCCCTCCCAAGCTGCCTGCAGCTTGTTGTGTCTGACAGGAATGAGAACCATTACCTGCTGCCCTACAATATAATTTCTAGCTCGAGCATTCCTGTCATACCAGAACTTTTTGTGCTTTTGGGCTTCTGCCAGGTTCTCCTGGGCCAAGCCTATGAGTTCCCTGAGCCTTGCCCTGAGGTTTAGGACATATGCCACACCAGACTCCTTATGGGATTCACACTCTCCCTCCCACTCATCTCAAATCAAATCTAGAGGACACATCACCCTATGCTCATACATCAACCCAAAGGGTGAAAAACTGGTGTATTCTTGGGGAACCTCTTTGTAAGCAAAAAAAAGATGGGGAAAATAATTGCCCCATTCCCTCTTAATCTGGTCTGCAAATGCCCGTAGCATGGACTTGATTGTAGAGTTTAACCTCTCAACAAGACCATTAGTCTTAAGATGGTAGGGGGTGGTCTTTAGGTGCTTCATCCCACAGTACTTCACAGACATACCAGCAGGTCTGACATGAAATTGGCACCACTGTCAGTCAGTATTTCTTTTGGGTAACCTACTTTGCTGAAAATCTCTAACAAAGCATTTGCCACCTTTTCTGCCTCATGGAGGACAGAGCCACTGCCTCAGGGTATCCGGTAGCATAATCTACTACCACTAGGATATACTTCTTCCCTATGGAACGTGAGATACTCAGAGGCCCCACAATATCTATAGCTACCCTCTGAATTGGCTCCTTAATCACAGGCAAAGAAATCAAAGGAGCTTTCACTTTGTCTCCTGCCTTGCCTACCTTTTGGCACTGCTCACAGGTCCGGCAGTACCCTGTTGCATCTCTAGAAATCCCAGACCAATAGAAGTTCTGCATAATATCCTCTTTGTACATTTTATGCCCATATGACCTGCAAAGGGACTATCATGGGCTATGGCTAGAAGGGCCAAACAGTAGGCTCCAGGCACTACCAACTGCTGCATTCTCTCACCCTCTAGCCCTCCCTCAGGGGTTCACTCTCTATACAGTAAAGCTTTGTCCCAGTATACAGATTCCCTCTTCACTTGAGAACCAGGTGCCTCACTAGTTACCTCTCTCAGTTCTTGTAATGTAGGGACTGAGAGGTGATCCCGTCTCAACTCTCTTTGTAATGCTTCCCAGCTCTCCTTCCACAGGAAGTCTGATATCCTCTGATAGCGGTGCCTCACTGTCAGCCTGGGTACTACTACTCACCTCTGCCCTTGCAGTCACTCTGTCCAAGGGAACATCAGTACCCACAAACAGCTGTGGCTCACCTTCATATTCACTGCTACAGGGTAGCTCCCTCCCTGAAGTAACCACCTCACCAGTCCTTGCTGCAAGTGTGTGTTCTGTCTGGGTTTCCCCCAGACTACCAGACCAGATGGTTGTCTCCAAGCCTGACTGCATGCAACTGCATGCACTCAAGGTACTGCATTATCAAAATCATTCCCTATAAAGACATCTGCAGGAATATTCTCAAACACACCAACTTGCTTGCTTCCTTTTTTACCCTCCCAGTCAAGGTGAACCCTAGCCAAACGTATTTGGAATGGGGTCCCTCTTAAAGCTCTGAGTGGAGTAGACTGCCCAAACAAGTAGTGCTCCTCTTTAACCATTGTAGGCTTCACAATGGTTAGGTCAGAGGCTGTGTCTGTCTTAGCAATGTCGTCTTTCCCATTTACTAAGTTAGGATATAACCTCTTGTGGTAGTTTGGTACCCTTGTTGTCTCGAAATAACTTACTGCTGGCATTCTGTCATTTCCACTTACAGGCTCTCCCAACTTTTATTTATTTATTTTATTTTATTTATTGACATTTGTTAACCGGGTTTTTCCAACTGGGCTTGTGGCCCATTTTCAGTGGAGACCTGAGGAGAAAAGCTCCAGTAATACATTTTAAAACAAGTAAAATTTTAAACAATAGTGATATAATAGCAGTTATAGCAAAATGATTCACATATGTTGGGTTACATGCATAAAGTTAAAGTTGCATTAAAAAGAAGCTAAGTAACAATTTTACATTGATATAGTTCAATAGCTCAACAATAAACATTTTTGTTTGTATAAAATTGTGCAAAGGCATAGTAGACACATTGGAGAGAGAGGTGTAATGAGGTACTAAGTATGGTCCTTTTGAGGGTACATAAAGGGAAGGAAGACTAGGTACGGTCATGGCAAGGTCAGGTTCTGGAATTGAGAAAATAAGCTTTTAGTTCATTTTTAAAGTGTGAGGTGTGGGAGATTGAACGTAAGTCAAGAGGAAGTTTGTTCCAAGCATGGGCAAGGAAGTGTTTGTAGAGTAGTTTGCCTACTGACCTTTTTGGGTGGTAGATATCCAGTAATTGTTGGTTAGAAGTACTGAGGGTCCGGGATGGGATGTAGATTGAGAGTAAGGAAGATAGAGATGGACAGAAGGAGGGTTTATAAAGAATAGAGTGTAGCATATGAAATTGATAAGATAGCAGAAACTGGGGAAGTTCAAGCCATTGAAGAGAGTTTAAAGAAATGCAATGGTGTGAGTTGTATGGGGAGTTAGTAATGAATCTGGCTATTTTATGGTAAGTCTGTTGCAGTTTGTTTAGAGTGAAGGCCTGGATACTGGTAAGAACTGGGGCGGCGTATAAGAGGGAGGGGAGGAGGCGTGTCTGGTCCAGGGTAAGTCTAGATTCAGGGGTTAGGAATTTTTTGTTCCCATCTAGCAGACCTAGTTTCTGGTTTGTTTTTTTATACATTGGAGTATGTGTAGGTTGAACTTGAGTTCATCATTGATAATGACCCCTAGGAGTTTTGTGTGGGTGTCAGGTTGGATGTTTGTATTGATAGAAGATGTAATAAAAAAGGAGGTTTTGTGATGAGAAAGAGAACGGGGAAGGAAAAGTAAGAGTTTGGTCTTTTGGGGATTTAGGATCAATAGATTGTGAGAGAGCCATTGTTCAGTGGATAGTAGGGCCTGTTGGGTCAGGGAGTGTAGTTCAGGAATGTTATTTGAGATGGATATAAGTGTGGAGTCATCGGCATACTGAATAAGGGAAGATTCTTTGCATGAGGTGTAAAGATCATTGGTGAAGATGTTAAACAAAAGGGGTCCCAAGATGGAGCCTAGGGGAACACCAGTGGAGATGGAAAGGAAAGGTGAGGAGGATGAGAGCCATTTGACAGATTGTTCCCTGCCAGATAGGTAACTATTAAACCAGGCAAGTGCGGAGGGGGATAAGTGGAGATTTGCGAGTTTGTATAGTAGTAGAGGATGAGAGACAGTGTCGAAGGCTTTGGAGAGATCTAGGAAGAGACAAGAAATGAGTTTATTGTTGTCTAGGGCCTCTGCAATGATATGAGTGAAGCAGAGGAGGGCAGTGGTGGTGCTGTGGTGAGGACGAAATCCATGCTTGGTAGGGGTAAGTAAGTGGTGTGTCAGGAGGTGATTGAGAAGCTGTGAGTGAATACATTTTTCTAATATCTTAGAGGGAGGGACAGAATGGCAATGGGTTGGTAGTTTGAGGGGTCAGTGGAGTTTCCACCTTTATGGAGAGGGATAGTGAAGAAAGATTTCCAAAGGGTGGGGACAGTTGATTCCAGAATAGATCGATTAATTAGTATAGATACAGGATAGGCAATTGAGTCAGCAGCAAGTTTGAGGAATGTAGGAGATAGATTGTCAGTGGAAGGAGAGCAAGGTTTTAGCTTGAGTAGTAGAGATTTGATGTAAGTAATGGGAACTGGCTCAAAAGAAAACAAAGTTGTGTTAGTGGGACTTGGAGAGGTGGGTGTTGAAGTAGAGTTTGGCTTAGAGGTTACCAGATTTTGGATGGAAGAGATAAAGTGTTTATTCAGGAGGGTAGCAGTTTCCTGAGAGGAAGAGTTAGGGTATGGGGAGGGATTAGAGGGCTTTCCAGGATAGAGGATGTTGTTGAGAGTTGACCAAAATTTTCAAGCATTGGATTTGTTGTTAAGCTGAGCAGAGCTATAGTATAACTTTTTGTCATTAGCTGTATATTTTTTTGCAAGGTTCCTCAGTTGCCTGTATTTTTGAAGAAAAGGTGGTTGTTTAGTTTTAGTCCAGGTTTTCCAAGCATGATCTCTTTGTTTCATAAGGGACCTAGTCTCTTTGGAGAGCCAGGGAGCATGGTTTGATTTTACTTTTGTGTACTTTTGTTCCCCGCCGTGCCTCCGTGGACATCTATATGCTATATGGCCCCACTGGTTGCATTTAAAACATTTAACCCTTGGTCGTGGACATGTACCTGGACAAGTGGCTTTTCCTGCTACTGGCAGAATCTGTTGGGGCAGTCTGGGCTGCCCACCAAGGGGGGTTCTTTTAGACCCATGAGCAGCACTGGGTGTCCCTTTCCTGTGCAGTGATGCCCTGCTTGTTAGGTATAGGTCTCCCTTTTACCCCAACTCATCTGCAGTATTGCATTATCTATCTGCTAACGAGATTCTCATGTCTTCAGGCAAAGTGCTAATGGCTTCTTTCCTTTCCAAAAGGTCTGCCAGCCCTTCAAAAGTGGTGACCCGACATCCACTCACCCACCTATGAAAATAAATGCTTAGTTCAGCAATATATTTACACACACTTTCATCTGCGTTGCATCTGTGCTCACAAAACTTTTTCTTATAAGCTTCAGGTGTTAACTTAAATTATTCTAACAAACAATTTTTGACTATATTATAATTTAAGCAATCAGCATCAGACAATTTAGAAATAGCAGTTGCAGCTTTACCATGGAACAAGGGGGTCAGGAACTATACCCAGAGCCCTTGGTCAACATTATACAGTTTACATACTCTTTCAAACATATGTACGAAACTATCAAAATTATCCCCTCTGTAAATTGTGGAAAAAATGTACTGACCTTTGTTGCATCTGAGGTTCAGGTAATCCCTTCCCCATTATCTCCATGACTCCTGCGAAGAGTCTGCATCTCCTTTTCATGTTGCCTCTGCATCTCAATTTTCTCAGCCTCCAGACATCGCAGTTTCTCATTTTCCTCAGCCTTTAGACATCTCAGTCTCTCTGCTGCTCCTATTTCCAAATGCTTGGCCTCCAGCTCAAGTCTCTTTAACAATCAATGAATCCTAAACCAGGAGCAAACCAAAGGAAGGCACCCAGACAGATGGTAATTGACCAGCAACCACTTTAGCATAAAAACAGCAGTCAAGACTTTCGTCTAACATAAAGACTTCTTCAGAACTGCCATAATACCAAAAATTCAATACTTAAATACTAGTAGCAAAATGTCATGTGATAAATTTAACCAATAGATGAAAAGTTGAAAATTTAAAAAGCAAACACATATAATTTTACCTGTCTAAGTTACCTAATATTAAAAACATTACAATATTAAATTTAATAAGCAGCAAATACTAACAGATACATGAAAAATTCTTTGAATACATTGAAAATAAAATTAAATTAAATTCACCTTTCTAAGCTCTTAAGTTTTAAAAATGGTGTAATAGAACAGGCATCATTGAGACCCGGGGGTTCTAAGGCATTAAGCCTAAGGATCCACATTAGTTCTCTCTCAAATAGATGTTCATCTAAAATGTAACCTCTAGGGTCTTTTATAATGTTGTCTAAAGCAACAAAATAAAATTTGTGGTCGGGGGCATGTCTTAACATTTTTTTGAAACACCTGCTTTTATGAAAAACCACTTTAGGAAAATATCCTAAAATACTAACCAATTCAGTGGTAGATGAAATTAAAAGCCACTTGTCTTTAATGATGTCAACAGTATCATAAGCATTAGTTCCAAATGTAATGATAAAAGCTTTATCATGGCTTGTTGGTCCTACTTGTTAATAAGAAACCTCATTATTAGCCCTATTATGGTTTTCCTTATCTGTTTGTGGTAATGATGGTTTGTACAACGCCCTATTTCTCTTAGAATAGATCTAACAGATGACTCCTATTTATAAACATTTCAAGTTGTATACCAACTTCTTCCGGAAAAACTGCATCATCTGTAATCATCCAAGCCAATCTGACCAACTGGCCTTTCACTACATCTTTCTTTTGGAAGGGGTTAACAATTCTAGTGGGATATCCCCTCAGGTTGGTCTGGAACTAATACAGAATTCTGCTAAGGATTTTACAATTTATAACTATTCCAGCTTCAACTTTTCTGTAGCAAATGTTGATTTATTAAGTAAAGGACTGAGTTATGTGCCTGCAAAAAAAGCTTTATAACTAGGGGTTATCCATTAGATCTGCTGGAAATAGTTTAGAGTGAATTATGTGGTATAAGTTTTCCTAAAGTGGTTTTTCATAAAAACAGGTGTTTCAAAAAAATGTTAGGACATAGATTTAAAAAATATTGTAACCGGCCTAGTGGTATGTTTAGATGTGGTCATTGTAATCAATGTCGACAGGTGTTAGAATGTAATTCTTTTACTGTTAACAGAAAGTTTGTGGTGGGTAAGCATTTCAACTTTGACTCTAATTGGGTAGTTTATGTAGCATTGTATAAATCTTGTAATGCATTCTATATAGGGAAAACTTCTCAAACGTTGAGAGGATGTATAAACATGCTAATATATTGTAAAGGCTAAAACTTCTAATGCTTTGTATAGACATATTATGCATGCCCCCGACCACAAATTTTATTTTGTTGTTTTAGACTACATTGTAAAAGACCCTAGAGGTTACATTTTAGATCAATATAATTTATGAGAGAAATAATGTGAATCCTTAGGCTTAATGCCTTAGAACCCTCGAGTCTCAATGATGCCTGTTCTATTACACCACTTTTAAAACTTAAGAGCTTAGAAGGATAAATTTAATTTAATTTTATTTTCAGTGTATTCATATAATTTTTCATGTATTTGTTAATATTCACTGCTTATTAAATTTAATATTGTAATGTTTTTAATATTAGGTAACTTAGAGAGGTAACATTATATGTATTTGCTTTTTAAATTTTCAACTTTTCATCTGTTGGTTAGATTTATTATATGACGTTTTGGTACAAGTATTTAAGTGTTGATTTTTGGTATTATGGCAGTTCTGAAGAAGTCTTTAAGGAGACAAAAGCACTTGACTGCTGTTTTTATATTAATGTGGTTACTGGTCAATTACCATCTGTCCAAGTGTCTTCCTTTGGTTTGTTTCAAGTCTCTTTAACTCCAGACAGATTTCTGAGTCCTCTGTGGAAAAGTTGAGCTGTCCATTCTCTGAGAGTTATACATCTCCAAGGCCAGCCTGGTTGTCCTCCTGATTGCTGGTCTGCAATGCAGCTGTGCCGAAAGATTAAATCATCTCTGTCTTAGTCAGGTTGGCATGCACCAGTCCTTTAGCCTGGCACATTTCAGCCAACTGGCTCTTTGTCAGCTTGCCATACTCCTCAGCTGATATGCTTGCCTGCTCTCTCTGAATAAGCTAACAAAAAATAAATAAAACAACTGTGATATGAAATGTTGAATGTTCACTGCATGACTGATTGAGAGTACAAATACCTTCAGTGACCACTGTACACAGGCTACAGGAATTCAATATCCACACTACTATAAGCCAATTAATATGTGATATGGCTATCTCACCACTGGCAACCAATTATTATGTGATGCCTCTGAATTGGCCCCATAATCAAGGACCCTCAATCCTCACCACTGGCAGCAGTGCGGGATGTACACACTGTAAGAATGACAAGTACACACACACACAGTAAAGTGCAATTTCCCTTAAGAGCGCACAAAAGAGCACACAAAGATCAGTCAGTCTGGGGCTGGTTTCTCCCTCTTTCTCCAGATCCCCAATAAGACTCCCCACTGGCACAGCTATAAGCTTGAGATCTCAGCCATGTATCCAAGCTAAGACCTCCAGCACCTTATGTCCAACCAGTGCTTCGTGTCCCTGTCCCAGTAGCTGACACACTTTGAGATCTGATTTGTACACACACACCTGGGAAAGGTTGGCACAGGTTTACTAATTATACCCCCTTTTGCCTGGATTATAAGGTAGTTCCGACACCACCAGCCACTACTTATCAGCTACTCAAAGGCCCTTAGCAAAGCATATCTAATCTTACTGTGTAATGTTACTATTAATCCAAATGGTAGTGTGACCAAGCAAGGCTGTTTAGGAGTGGCGTGTACAGTGTCACCAAATAGATATGCAAGTACGCTAAGAGCTTAAATATGTCTGACAAATATCAGCCACAAAGATAGGTTTTAAATATATTTAATAAATAATAACAAAACAAGACAATACTCAGTAAATCAACACAGTAACTTCAGAGTTCAAAATCAAAGGAAATATTTTAAAACAAAATTGCAGGACAGTCTCAAATAAATAAAGAAAACATCTAAACTAATCTGTACTATATTCCAATCTGAATCTAAAAAGACTTAATATGCCCTAAAAAATTACTTACAGAGCAAGACAAGTGCAGATGTAATGATAATGAGTGGATGTTTCCAGGTCAAAGACAAAATATAAAATGCCCAGTCTCTCTCTGAGAGAGTTCTTAAATTAATATAAAATATTACTGCTGGGTTAGCTTGGATTACATCACTTTTTGTCAGCTGACTTCAGTTTCCAAGCTAAACTCCCTTTTGTCAGAAACTAACTGAATTTAACATCTCTGTGTTAAAAATACATATCTCTCAGATGTTTGCTCAGAACTGTATAGCTGCTAGGAATTCATAAAGCAATAAAACACTTCTGCATCTCAAACTTAGTAATTACTTCTCTCCAAGACAATACAAAAAACTTCTAGCTCTAGATATTGTCTGCTACACTGAAACTGAGAATTTTTTACACTGCAACCATAAAGCAATTTAATTTCATCTTATTTTCTTGAAGATTTGTAAGTTAACCCTTTTATGTTCTAGTTTCTACTGTTAAAACATGCATTTGCATAGGTATATAGTTTATATGCATTTCTGTTCTAAGTTAGCAGGTCATGCTATGGTTACATTTTAGCTCAGTACATAACACAAGAGTTCTGTATAAATTATATCAATATTCACAAATGACATAGAATTTACAAAATTCCAGATAGCTGGGCTGGCAATATTTCTCTATATCACATAGCCACATTAGGGGGATCTAGCCTGATGCCAGAATGAATTCCCTGCCAAGGAAATTCTACTTCAGGAACAAAAGCACTCACTTGATTCCCAAGCAGCCTGTCTCAATAGTGAGATATCTGGTTTCTGCTTTGTTAGCTTGCAGCTCAAAAACATTTAGGGTGTTCTTCCCCCTAAAAGTTCTGTGAAAACACAGTCCCTAGTATTACCTCTGACACTAGTATAAACTATGAAGGGTTCCCAGAAACCTGGAGATGCTAAAACAGCTTCTGAACATAATGTTTTCATTAATGGTTCAAAAGCATTATCTGACTTTTTCTTCAATTTTTCTTGAAAAGGAATTCCCTTTGCCAATTTTGTAAATGGCATGTTATAGATGAAAAATGGGGTACAAACTTTCAGTGTTACCCAAGATGCTTCAGTTTGCATCTCTGTGACTGGAACCAATTATTTTCTTAGTGTCCAAATTTTTCTTTCATAGCCTGACAATCTCACTTTTAATTACATATTTTGAATGTTTTACATCTGTGATGCCTAACTTGCTCTTGGGGGTATTGGCTGTCAGCTTAGCATCACTCAGAAAGTCTAATTTAATCTGTACCTTATCTAGATGGCAGCCAATTTCCTCTTTCTAAGAGAGTTTTGTTGAGGAAAATGGCAGCATATTTGACATGGGTGCTAGTTCTCTAAACATCAATCTTTGAAAGGTCACAGATTCACTGTTTAACTTTAATGGAAGGGAAGCATATTGCAATAATCCCCCAGGGAATTAAAAGCTTTATTTCCATACCTTCTGCTGTTTGAAGGATTTGACTTTACCCCTTTATCTGTCAAATTCCAAGAAACTTATCAAACTTTTAAGAATCCTTACAGAAGCTGATTATTTTATCAGGTCTTGGAACAAACACTATGATGCTTTTCCATTTGCATTATGATTCCTCTGTAACCCTCACCTTAATCATTATTTTACTTCGGGAATTGGGGAAATATACATGATCACCGACATGTGCTGACATGGCATCCAGGAACTGGTGCAGTACCCTGGATGCTGATGCCTGTGATATCCCCATCATATCACCAGTTGGTCTCTGGAAGGTACCTGTTGCTAATATTCTTAGGCCAACACATACCTTGGTTTCCACTGGGATGGGTTCCCCTCTGTTGGTTCTGTGTGTGAGGTGTGGCCTGCACAGCTCAACAATTTGCTGCAGGAGGTCTCTGTCCACTCTATAGCGCTCCACTATCTCCAGCTCATGTAGCCCCTGGTAGGTTACCCTGGGCCTGTACACTCTTCTCCATCTCCTCACTGTGGGTTATCCAGCAGCATTTCCATTGTCACCACCCTCAGCATGTTGCATATGTCACCTTATAACAGCAAATGCAGCCCCTAACATTTCTTTGACTCAGTAAAGCTTTTTCAGTTTTCACTTCTATTAGCTTACTGCAGTGTCTGTTGTGAGAAACATAATGGACTGTTGTTTGCAGAGTTTTAAGTGCAAGGCTGGGCTGGGCTAGTGTACTGCCTGTGTAATTGCTGATTCTGATTGTTTTCACCTGATAGCTCTGCTAGTACTCCCTGGTAGCTTCCTACTATTTGTTGTGCTTCCTTTCTCCTTTCTGTTTCCTCGGGGGAGGGGGGGCAGCACCTCACACAAGTGCAAGCATGCTTACATGGACTAAAACATGCTTATTCGGGTTAAAACGTGCACACACCAGTGCAAACACAATTACAACTCATTAAACAGCCTTATACATGATTACTCAGGCTTAAACGCGCGCACTCATGCTTACACTCATGCACTCTGTCTTACTCGGGTTTACAGGCGCGCACACGAACGCATACCCACTCAACAAGAAACTTTGGTGTTATCCACAGCATACACCTTCCATTTCTTGCCTTTACCTAGCCTATCTGTTGACACACCTCTTTCCATGATGTGTAAATGACAGCTGACACATGCCACTCTGCTCCAATGAGCTTCACTACTTTTATACATACCCCACTCGTGATGTCACCTATCTTCTACTTTGTTACTCCCCTTATCCTACTCCTACACTCCACTGACTGTGCTCATTTGCTATGTAAACTTGCGATTCACTATCCTAACCCTCCTTTGCATAGGATTGCCTACTAATGCTTGGTTACATCTCTTAGACTGAGCTTCCCCCCTTAGCAACCTCTACTCGGTGGCCATGTTGTCTTCAGCCTGCCATTCCCTTGCATTGTACATTAACAATTTACATAAGATCCACATTTGTGGGTTTTAATTTTTAGTTTTCTGGGTTTTAGAGTGCAGCCCGTTTGCGTGGCACTGCGCTACGCTTAAACATCGGGAATCGGAGGAAAAAAAATTATATATTTTTTTCATATTGCATCAGGAAACATTGCCAATGGTCGTATATTTGGTCATTGGCATGCTTCCTGCACTGGATGCAACCTTTATTTGGAGCTGTCATGGCTCCATTTTGCTATTTGCAGAATGGTAACCAGTTGTCAACTGAGTACATTACTGCAAATAACACTGCTCTTACACAGACAGGTTCGGGTTTCCTGAATCGCAAATCTACCTCATTTGCATGCCTTTTTCCTGCAATTGAGGTAATTTGCATATACCAGCCCTGTCCATGTAAGAGTCATTTTAGGAGCTCTCTTGCATGCCCCTGCAGGCTGTTCCTGGATCGCTAGTCGGACAAGATGGCTGCATGGAGTCTTACTCTACTCTTAGACTCCGTGCAAGCCATCGTGAATCTGGCCCATGTTGTCCGGCTTCTTCGGTTACAACTCTAGCTATAGTTTTCCTTGCTTTTCTAAAGCTTTTATAGCTTACCTAGGGCCAGTCAGCTCTGCAGTTTCTTTAGGGTCAGTCTGTCATGAGGGAGAAGGCACTGTCTACTGTCCTACCAGTACAGGCATTGGGGTCTCAGTGAGTAACTCCTGAGCTAAGAAAGGCAACTTATATTAGTGCTCTTTTGTATCAGCTGTTCTCCATTATCCATATGGTTTTGTTCCTTTCCTTAATTAACCTGTTGCATAGAACTCTCTTCCTCTGTCTCATGTTCCTGTAGAAATCCACCAGGCAGCTCAAAGGTAATCCACTCTCTCAAAAAACAGTCTTAGTAGCGTAAAAAACATTTTATTCACTTTCATTACAACAGACTTCTTCAGAACAAATCTGAAGTCTGTTGTGGTGAAAGCGAATAAAATGTTTTTATGCTACTAAGGACTGTTTGTTTTGAAATAGTGGATTACATTTGAGCTGCCTGGTGGATTTAGTCAGACTGGATACATGTCAATTTTCAGGGAGGCCCGAGGAGAAATGCTCCAGGTAACACAGATAGAACATAACAGATATGAGTCAAACATATTTACAAAGCCTTCTAGTAGGTAGGTAGTAGATAGTTAAAATATTATTTGAGCCACTTACAGACATGGAGTGCTGTAGGTGAAGGGTGCAGTGTTTCTGGAGAGTTTTACTTTTAAAAATGTCACCATCTCCCATACCTACCCCACATCATTATCTGACATCATACTTTACTTAATTTATTTTTCACTAAGCTTTCTAAAGCTTACTAACTATCCCTCCTCTCCTACATCCATATATATATATACATTTGCTATAGCCTTAGTTTTTCTACACTCCAGTTACCTAATTTCCACCTAATAACTTCCATATTCCCTCTCTGACTCTCCATTCCTCTTTTCTTTCCATATTTGTCCTTCTGACTAGCCCTCCATATACTAACCAGTCTCCTACTCTCAACCAAAAGTCCTCTTTGCCCACTCAAAGGATATGCATTCCCATCTTTCTATCTTCCTGTCTAGCAACTGTTCTATGAACCTGACCCTTTTCAATTCTGGCCTCTGAATACTGTCCTAAATACTTGCTACCGCATCTCATTCAATACATCCCTAAGTCTGGCCACTTATGGTCCTTACTGTTTTTCCTCCATCATCATGTAATTCATTAATCCCATTTCCTTTGCTTTCTCTACTTCCCTAAAAATATTTTCCACCTACTATCATAAGATACCTACACCTTATTTCTAATCCTATCATTCTCCAAACCTCTCAGTCCATATTCACCACTGTATTGCATCTTTTGTGCTCAGCATACCCTACCCTTCTACTATCTTCAGGGCTTTTCTTACTTATCCTACTACACCTTCCTCCCCAAGCAGATCCATCACACACCTTCAGTATTTCCCCTAACCGTAGTGCCTTTGGCTTACCTCCACATCCCTGCATTAAAATACTGCAAGCAACACTGCCACTCTTAACATTTCAAGCCTCCCAGTCAGTTTGCTCACCCTATGTATCCATTTGTCTCTCAGCCCCTTTATCATGCTCCTTAATTCCTCCCTCTGTTTCCTCCAGATCTCCCCTATAATGGACATACTTTAACACCAAAATATTTTTGTCCTCTTTTTGACCACAGCAACTCTGCTGGGTTTTGCACATCCTACCTATCTTTATTACTAATACTTTCTTAGGCTTATTCTTTTTCAAACTCATCAGAAATGTTCAACTTCTGAGGTAACATCTCTTACATCCTCCAGTAATAACATACAGTCATTTATAAACAAGTTTATACTGCTATTTTGATCTCTCACTACCTAACTTCATATCAGTCTATTTATTCTTTATGCCAGTTTCTCCACAACCAAAATAAAAGTCCCTTCTAACAGCAGACATCCTTACTGTGTTTCTCTGCCTAACTTTAGTTTACTTGTCAAACCTTCCTTTATTATAATTTGGACATTTGGTTTCTAGTCTAGCATGCTAATACTCCAATAACCCCTCTTTAAATATGTGAGTTAAAGACATTACTGTAAGTCTTAATGTGAGTCAGAAGCCTTCTGAATATGCCTGGGATTTTCCTGCCACTTTTGTTTTTCCCATCTTACACCAGGTCATAAAATGTATCAATCTCCAATGGATCATAGCTGACCTAGCTTTCACAAAACCTAAGTGTTACTCCCCCTACTAACTTTGGTAATAATATACCCGAACAAAGCTGCATATACCTTGGCTATAATTTTCCCATCACTGTTACATAAAAAAAGTTTTTTTTTGCTACTTTTTCAGGTCCTCCATCTCCTCTTTCCTCTTATATAACACCACCATATCTGCCTTCCACAGTGATTCCAGCATCCCCTTTTCATCCCATATTTTATTATACAGACTTGTCAGATAGTCCCCTACCTACATTCATATCAGCTTATTATAATGAATTTGGAAACCATCTGGACTATCTGTTTCACCTCTTTTGTATGCCTAATCATTCTTTCCTGTTTTTCCTGTTTGAGTTTGGAGCCTTTCAGCTTCTGAAACTTAGTTCCACTTAAATCGCTTCTCCCAAACAATCCCTCATAAGATTTCCTACATTAATATTTAATCTCTTTATTCTGGGTAAGCCTTCTACCTTGCTTTGTTTGTACTACAGCTGCCAAAGTCTCTTCTTTGAATCTTTGAGTTTATACACTAATAGCCTCATATCTATTTCCCCTTTATTTCACCACATACCTGAACTACACTCCACTTCTGCATGCATCTCCTCTTCTTCTATCTCTGCAAATTCCCCATAGACGTTCCTTAAGCCTATCTACCCTGCCCATCAACTATTCCTCCATTTGCTCCCCTTCTTCCTTATTCACATCTATCTGCTCCTGCTGCAACTCTGCCAGTATCTCCAGTCTGATCTTGTTACCATCTTGTTGATGTCCTCTAGATCTCATCACATACACCCTCAAAGCAGCGTTAATACCAACCTACACATTAATTCTACTCTCTCATCATTTGGATTTATTTATTTGGACTACTTCCATTACCATCATTTGCAGCTACTCTACCTGTTCTAAATATTTCCATTTACTTGGATTCTATCTCTACCTTTCCCATCCTTCCTTGCCCCTTTTTCATAACATTGTAAACAAGGAGAGTTCTGACACTACCCTCTCATAAATGTTTGTATTGCCAATTTCAGACAGGGTTTCATCAACATCTGCTAATATCCTTTTGCATCTACCTGCTTGTTTACCCTCCTGACTATGAAATATGAACTGCTCACCCTCATGCATCTAGTACTCATATCCACTTCATACATATCTTCAAACATTTCTGACATTTTATTCTGCCTTCCTCACAACCCTGTTTAAACCTGATTCTAACATTGCATTGAAATCCCCTGCCTGCAAACCCCGCATGCCTTGGTCTCAGTGTTTCAGTTGTCTGCACACATGCTTTGTTTCCCTCTGCTTCATCTCTGTTTGGGTCATAATAGAATTTCCAGCTCCGCTCCTCTATCCTCAAAGTGGCCTATAGACACCAACAACCTAGCACTCATCCCCAACACAGTCTCTTTCCATCACCAACCTCCACCCTCCCTCATTTGTATTCCTCTGTATCTTCTTCCTCTTCTTGGAACACTGTCCATACTTAGCCCTTCTTTTGCATCTTGTCTATATGATTTGCTGATAACTGAAGTTCCTAAGGAAAACCTTTATCAAATATTTTGCTCTTGATTCTACTTGATATTTATACCCTTACTTTATTGGATTGTTTATACCTCATATATCCCAAGTATCTGTCCTCTTCCTCTGTTATACTCTCCATTCCTTTGAAACTGAGCCATAATGGGTTTTGTTCATGTCACAAGGGTACACCATTGTTCCGTCCCCCCAACACAAGACAAGTCAAAGTTGCTGCCAGTCATCTGCTGTGCTATTATAACCCCATTACTGAGCCTTTATCTTTCTCCCTACTGCTCTATCCTTAGCCCTTCCTTTTAGCCTCATACCTCCAATATGATACCCTGACAGGCTGCCCCATCTTGTGCCTTCTACCTGTATCTAAATGTATTTATAAAATTTTGTTTGTAGCAGAACACATCTTATTCATACCAAACTGGCTCTTAATACATTGACTTCATCAGACAATATAATTTTCCAAGATTTAAACTCTTTACAGAAATACATGATAATTTTCAAACTTTGCCGCCTTATAAATCAACAATATGCTCCCAAATAACTCAGCTACACATCCACTATGCAGAGAATATATGACTCAAATGGGTCTATATTACATAATCGAAAAATGTTTTCATCGAACACGTTTTCATCGACACACATACAACAAAAACACTATTCTCCGAATGGACACTTAAATTTTTTCCTAGGGGGGAAAAACGCTTGTCCATCATTGGGATTTGCCCTTTTCCCCACTGTAGAATGATCTCAGAGCTAGTATATTTAGTTGGGGGGGTGTGGGGGGTACCCCCCCACTTTGTAGCATTTGAAAGTTTATTTTGTTTTTGTTTGGCCAAGTGATTTTTTTCCCCCGGGAAAAAAATCACTGAAGTGGTCATTCGGAGATTAGTGTTTTCACTGTATATGTTTCGATGAAAACATGTTCACTGAACATGTTTTTCAATGACATACTACAGACCCGATTTAAACACACTGTTTCTGTATTTAGTTAACAAAGAACACATTTATTCCTGCCACTTTGTTAGAGTGTAACTTTTTTTCTACAAAACTAATTAACTAAATAGTCACAATGTCCATATTCCTCAAATTATAGGATCATAGGAGGTTACTAGGCTAATGGCCCTAGTGGCCTTACAAGCCAAGCCAAGAGTTTTTTCCCATAAAAGAAATCTCACTCAGCACCTGTTGCCCTGTCAATGAGAGACAAAGGTGGAACCCCTGGGACAAATTTGTGGTTTCCCATCCACTCATCAAGGTGTCACTTGAAGAGGGTCAGCAATGTACTCTATTTGACTTATGGGAAGTCTATTACAGAGACTGGGCAGCCTCTGGGAGACCAACCTTTCTTTCCAGCAGGTTTTGTTGATGTTGCATATCAGATTTAGGCCTTTCAAGTGGGTAATGCACAAGGAGTTAGTAGGGCAGGGTCTGATATTGCCTTGTAGACAAGACACAGATCACCTCTGAGCAATCTGTACAATAGAGAGTAGAGTGATAGTGATTTGAGCCTGTCCACATTATACAGGGTTGGAGGCCATGGATTCTCTTTGTGAGGTATTTTTGCGGCCTTTCCAGTTGGTGCGTTTGGAGAGGTACATAGCAAACTGGGAGTTATGCTCAATTATAGGCCTAATGAGGGAGAAGTCTAGAGAGGTGACAACCTCCTCTTTTCTGGATGTAATCCCTTTACTTATGAGATGAACCAAGTAAAAGGCTTTTCTGACCACTGCCACTACATGATGGTCAAATGTGATACTGTTGCCAACCTGAGTATCCATGTCTCTCACCACAGGTTGTGTGCTAAGGAGGTTGCCATTGATGTGGTAATCAGTAGGGGCTGTATTTTTGACGAATGGTATGATAATACATTTTTTTGTGTTTAACTTAAGGCCATGACTTTGGCACCAGTCATTTTTTTGCTGTGAGACCCCCTTGAAGTATGTTAACATAATTTGGGGAGTCAATGACAGCACCCAACTTACAGTCATCTGCAAATGTGGTCAGCCACAGGCCCCTTGTCTTTACTTGGACCTCTGAGAAGTAGATGCCAAACAGTAAGGGTCCTAGAACAGATCCATGAAAAACACCACTAGTGACAGGTCTGCTGTCAGAGGTGGTGTCCCCTATTTTGACCTTGTGGGTCCTATCAGTGAACCAGTTGGCCACCCACCCGATGAGAGAGGGATTTACGCTAAGCTGAGTTAGCTTTTCAATGATGACCGAGTGGGGGATGGTGTCAAAGGCCTTGGCTAAGTCAAGCTAAGCTGTATGTACTGACTTTCCCTCATCCAGGGCCTTGATGACAGTCTCAAAGAAGTCAACCAGGTTCAACAGGGAAGAGCTGCCCCTGACAAATCTGAATTGGGTGGGGTCAAGTATGTGAAGATTGCCTATGTCTTTATTTATGAGCTCCATAATAATGCACTCCATGGCTTTGTATGTCAGATTTGTGAAACTAATAGGCAATAGTTTCCCAGGTCAGTAGTGGCACAACCTTTGTGCAAGGGGATGACAATGTCAGTTCTCCATTCTGCTGGAATGAAGCCTGTAGTTAGGTTATGGTTGAATACAGTGCTCAATGGCAAAGCTAGTTCTTGCTGGAGATGGTGCAAATACAGCCTGGTATACTATTGAGTCCCATGGAAGCTGTGTTCTTTGCCTTGGATTGGGCCTTTAACACTTGAACTATGGAGATGTGAGGTGTGTGACAAGTATTGGGTATGCCAACTGTGCCTTGGGGATGAAGTTCACACTGAAACTATCAGCTTGCAGGTTGGCTAAGTCAGCAGGAACAATGTAAGTGGTACAGTTAAGTATTACTTCAGAACAAACCTTGGCTCTGCCATGGAGGTTCCTGGCCTAGCTGAAGAAGGCTTTGTGGTTTCCCTTTGTTTTGGAGGTTAGTTTCAATTCATAATTGGCTATGGAGGTTTTCACTAGTGATCTAATTTGCTTGTTGCGGCTGAGGAGGGAGTTTTTCCAATTTGGAATTTGTTCCTTTTTACCCTTGGATAACGGTTTCTTCCTTTTGTTGTAAAGCCTTTTGATAGAAAATGCCCACCAGACAAATTTGTGTTTCCCTGAGGAGCAGGTTTTAGTTCTGTTGGGTATGGCTGAGTCCATGCAGTTGTGCAGGAGCTTGTATACTGCAATGGTGTACAGTTCAGCATAGTTGTCTGCATCCTCTGAGGGGATGGTGGTGTGAAACTACTGATACCCTCCCTTAAGAGGTTGTAATCAGCTTTTGAGAAGTTTTTAACCTGGTTACAGCTTTGGGGGGTTGGGTGGGATAGAAACTTTAAATGAGACAGACCGATGATCTAATCTCACCAGGGAAGAACATACTATGGGAGTGGTGCAGTGGTCACCCATGTTGGCAAGAACCAAGTCCAGAATGTTATCTCCCCTTGTGGGAGATGAGATGAGCTGGTCAAGTGCATTAGAACTGATGAAGTCAAGGAATCATTGGGTGTGTGCATTAGTGCAGGAATAGTTCATCCATTGTATGGTGGGGTAGTTGAAGTCACCGAGTATCAGTGTGTTAGTGGGTACCTTGATGGAGTCAAGTAGGTCCACATAGGAAGAGTGGCTGTCCTGGGTCCTGGAAGGGGGGTCTATATCTGGCTATAGTTTGGATGGGTGTCTTGCCAACTGTCAGTTGCACCTGGAGTAATTCCAATGCATTATGCTGGCAAACCAGTCTGGAGATGTGCCTGTCCTTAATGAAGATAGAGACTCCCACTACCCTTAGTCTTTCCAACCTTGTTTTGGGGTTGGAATGTATGGAATGAGGTATAACCTGGTAAGGCAGAGGTGCTCTCTGCAGCCCTGAACCAAGTTCCAATGACAGCACAGACATCAGCATCTTTCAGTTTGAGGACAGCCTCCAATGAGTGCATTTTCAGGTCAAGGCTCTTAGTGTTAAGCAGCATGACCTTCAATTTGCTTTTTGACAGGTCTTTTATGTTGGAAGATTTATATTTGGGGCATAGCCTAAAAAAGACATAATGGGGGAGACAAGAACATTGGCCAGGATCCTGAACCCCAGGGGTGACAGGCGGTGGCCATCTCTGTCAAAGCATTGAGGCCTGCCAACTATGTCATCTTGGGCAGACAGATACTGGATCCCCTTAGAAAGACACCAGAAACTTAGCCAATTGTTGAAAGTCAATTACCTTTGAAGGTAGGATGATGTTTAGGGCTAGGGTCATACCTGCCTGGGACACATACTCAGAGAGCTCAATCATGTCTGTCTTCATATAGTCCAGAGAGGTACATCTCAAGTCATTCACATCAACATGGATAATGACAGAGTCATACTTGTACCTGTTGTGGAGAGACTTAAGTGCATGCATGATATGGTGAATTCTGTCACCTGACAGACAACTGACCATGACCTTCTCCTTGTCAAGCCTGGTGAGGGGGACATCAGTGTGTCTCACTATTGAGTCACCAATGACTAGTATGTTTGGTTTATTGTTATGCCTTATAGGCTGCGTTGGTTTATTGTTATGCCTAATGGGCTGTGTTTGTGAGACACTGGTGTGTTGTCTACTGTGTGTGATGTATTTGGTGTTGTGTGTGGAATGTTTGAGTGTGTTTTGGGGGGTCTCTGTTTAGGTAAGTTTTTTACTGAGGACCCCTGCATAGGTGTGTGTGTGTGTTTGTGTGTTGTGCTTGCATATGTGATGTGGATATTGTGGTGTTTGTGCTGGCAATTTCCTCCTTGTCGGGAGTACTGACTGCGGCACAAGAGACCATGGATTCCAGGTTACTGGTGTAGATGCATTTCTCTCTCATAGAAGAATTGTGTTAGGAGAAGAGGGCTGTCCATGAACATGAAGCAGTTGCTACACTGTCTCAATATTCCCATGTCAACCAGTCTGGTGGGAGAAACTGGTGGGAATTGCCTAGACATAGTGTTCTAAATACTTGGTGGACTTATGGAGAGTGGGTTTTGAAAAGAGTTTGTCCACAAGAGTATAGACCACTAAAGCCTTAAATGTAAAATGACTGCCATGGATAGTGAATATTAATTTGATATCATCAGTATCCTCTTGAATGCTCTGTTAGTATATGTGGAAATTGATCTAGAAGGGATTAATAAGATGATCAAACAGATATCCGGCACAATACATGATTGTTTTTTGAATTAATGTATTAGTGAGGATATTATGAAATATCTTATGTTGGATTCACCATGCATTCCCACTTTTCATGGCATGCCTAAAGTCCATAAAAACATGAATACCCCTCCCTTTAGACCCATAGTGGCGGGTGCAGGATGGGCTACTGAGCCATTTTCTATTTTTGTAGAGAAAAAACTTTGACCAGTGTTAGATAATTCTAATGTTATACTGAAGGACTCTAAACATTTCTTGCAGAATTTGTATAGGCATACACATTATAATGATATTGATAAGGATTGTTGGATGGTGACAATGGATGTTTGTTCACTTTTCACTGCCATCCCTAACAATATTGGCATTGCATATGTTAGTGAATACTTGAAACAACATAGTGACTATGACCACAAGCTGATAGAATTGATATGCCTATTTATCGAGATTATCTTCGGGTGTAGCTATGGGCACCTTGTGTGCCAACAGCTACGCCAACATGGTGATGAGTCAGTGAGAGAATATGTTTGTACTCAATGAACATGTATAATCTAGATACATTGGCTTCTACAATCACTTTGTAGACAACATTTATTTGCTATGGGTAGGAACCATTGATGAGTTATCTAGCTTCCTTGACTATATGCATGGAACAACTACATTTTTGAAGTTCTCTGTCTCCTATTCTAGGGAGCAGGTGGACCTTTTGGACATTAGGATTGAGAGATTGATGGATGGCAGATTTAATACTAGCCTATTTAAAAGGAATGTTACAGGAATTCTCTTCTTCATCGCACAAGCATGCATATGTATTTTGCAACATAGTGAAGGGGCAAGGGATGCATGCCTCGAGAATGAATGCACAAGATGAAGGGTTTAATAAAGAAATGGTGCATTTGAGGAAGTAATTTGGGAATAGGGGATACAAAAAGAAAAAAAAAAGAGAGAGATGTTGAACTAGGACTTCATGCAAGGGAACAATTGAGGTCCACTAGAGCGATAACCTATTTTGGAGACACTAGCCAAGTGAATGTAGGTCGTAGATCTGTGAGTAGCCAGCTAGGTGTCTCATTGGAATATAGTAATGACATCCATACTATTATGGAGGTATTCCGTAAGCATTGGCCCATCCTCCTTACTAATGATAGAATGAGGAGGGGAGTTGGGGAGAGTCCTTACTTTAGATATAGGAATAAGAAAAACCTGAAACAGATGCTGTGCTATCCAGACAGATATACTGATAATAAAAGAGATGATAGGTATGGGAACACTTCCCCTTGTGAGAATTGTCAATATTGCACCCATAAGGAGACTAGTAATATCTTTTTAAGCCCTAATGATGGGAGAAGATTCTATTTTAATGTATGTACAGTTTGCAACACCAAAGATGTGATCTACCTAGCACATTGTGAGGAATGCTCCTCCTTCTACATAGCTAAATGTAATTGCAGAATAAGGGACAGGATAAGGGAACATCTTTATGCAATTTGGATTGGATATGAACAGAATGCATTGGCGAAACATGTTATGATGGAGGGTGAACAACATACATTTAAGTTTAGAGTCATTGATAGAGCATTTGACTTTATGACAATAGGTGACATCAGAACTCATACTGAGAATTTAGAATTGCAATGGATACTGAGGATGCAAGCCCATAAAGGGAAGGACTTGAATAGGCATGTTCCCTTGAGGCCGGTAGTAAAATCCCGTAGGATTTTTAAGTGATTAGTATATATACTTAGTACTTTGCTCTTTATATTTTCTTTTAGGTCTATTGTATGTTTATGTCATTATAATAGCTTTTAGGATAGATTAGGTATTATGTATTTAACACTGTAGTATATTGTATTGCAATTAGTAGAATGGGTGGAGTTTTTAATGATATTTTGTCTCTGATTGGTGCAAGACTGTATTTAAACTGTTGAATTTACCTCATTTGCTATCTGATGAAGCGGATGTTGGATTTACCGTGAAAGCGCTTATTCCTGTGTATTGTATTAAATATTTATATCAGATTTCTCTGCCTATCGTGTGTTCCTGATACTCTTATATTAGTTTTATTGTTTAACCTTTATTTGTGAAAGCATCTGGATTTGCTCTGGACTTGGTGGCAATATTTTGGGTTTGGAAAAGAGTTTGTCCACAAGAGTATAGACAACTAAAACATTAAATGTAAAATAACTGGCCTGAAGCACAAGTGCTAAAATGAAAATGCTTAGAATACCAGATAAATTTAATCAGGCTACTAACAAGCAGTAATAAATGCAGAATAATAGCACTTGAACACTTAAGAGCACACAGAACAACAAAATAAGGTAATAAAGTAGGTAGAACACAGTTACAGTAAGAACAGCTGAATAAAGTGTATTTTTTTTTGTCAAGTGGAGAGGGAGGAAACAGAACAAGACTAAGACACTACGGGGGTTATCCTTCCCAAATGCTCTCTCTGTACACAGTAGATAGAGCTGATGAGATGGAACTGGTAGGAGTGTCTGAAATCAAAGAAGCAAGGGGTAGCTCTTCCCAAATAATCTCACTGTACTCAGTTGAGTGAGCAAATGAGAAGGGTCTGGGAAGATTGCCCTAAGACAAATTTACAGCAGGGGCAGGCAATTCCAAAGCCACCAAGTTTAAGACTACAACAACACTAGGGAGGGACGGGCAGGAAACAAACTGCAGAGACAGAGACCACAATATTAAAGTATTATTCAATTAAACAAATAAATAAATGCAGTACAGTTTTGTTAACTATCACTGAAACAATGCAAGTGCAAAAAAGTATATGTAAATCAGCTTGTATGTCCAGATGGTTGTAGATTGGTCACAGCCAGAGTACAAATGCACAGAGATGTACTATACCAGTACTATAAGGCATAGGGCAGACCACCCAGGCTATCATATAAAAACAAAACTTCACAGAAGTAAAACAACCCCCACTGAAGCTGAAATGGGCTGACTTACAATTCTAGTGCTGAACTAGCCCTGGCAATCTGCAGAAAGGGAGACCGCAATATTCAATTAATATTCAGTGAAACAAATAAATGCAGTACAGTTTTATTAACTATCACTGAAACAGTGCAAGTGCAAAAAAGTATACTTAAATCAGTTGTATGTCCAGATTGTTGTAGATCAGTCACAACCAGACAACAGCTCTGCTAGTGAGCACACATACCTTGTTCCTGTTAGCCTTTAGTGAGCCTAGAGACATATGTTACATCTGTTTATATTTTTTATTTATTTATTTTATTTTACATTTGTTGACCGGGATTGTCTGACTGACCTGAAGGGCCCTTTTTCAGCAGAGGCCCAGGGAGAAAAGCTCCAACATACTATACAATTTTCATTATAAATTAGCATTAAACAGCAATGTTACAGGATTATTACAAGGCATTAAGTAGCAATACAGTGTTATACAGTGTCAGTAATCAAGTGTATAGCATAACTATTTCAAGATGTATAAAAAGAAATATGTCATTAAGATGAGTATAGTTTTTGGGGTAAGTGGTTACAAAAACCCAGTTTTATCATGATGTAGTTGCATGAAGGCAAGACAATTACAATAAAAATTTTCTCTGAGGAAATTTGCTTAATATATTTTAGAAGACAGTAGATAGAGTGGTCAAGAAAGATTAGAGAGAGCTAGTGAGAAGAGTGAGTTAAGGGCAGAAAGTAGATTAAGGTATGAGAAGTAGGGGATGCTTAAGGAGGGAGAGTGCAGTGGCAGGACCAGTGACCTTTAAAATGCTCTTTAGTGGCTGTCTTAAATTGTTTGGGATGTGTAAGGGTCCTGCTTTCTAGTGGGAGTCTATTCCAGGCAATAGTGGGTTGATAGGTGTACATGTTGCGTCCAAATCTAGACTTTGGTTTGTAGATTTGTAGTAGGTCTTGGCTAGATATTTGGAGAGGTCTGGAGGAAAAATAATGGGAGATGAGAGGGGATAGTGCTGGGCAGTAGGAAGGCTGGTATAGGAGAGAATGGATGATCTGGAGCTGAGAAGGAAGAAGCTGGTGGGGTAATTCAAGCCAGTTTAGGTGTTTTAGTGAGAGAGTGATGGGATTTGTAGGTTTGTTGTTTGCTTGTTGTTTATCAATTGATACTTCAATCCATTATAGAAATCACACTTCAGTTGTGCACAGGGCCAGTGCCCAGAGTAATGTCTTCACTTTCTTTTCTTCACAAAGCAACACAGTCTTACCCCACTCTGATGGCTGGCTTTTTGTCTCTTCACCTTTTAACCCTTCCACTGTTGTGCATCTTCCTCCTCTGTCATTTCTGCTTGATTTCCTTCTTAATCTTCTTTGACTGAACCTCACCTGAGAGATACAGAGAAATCCGAAAACATATAGTGAAGCACCTTTTGTCTTAGCCCCACTTCAAACTATCCTTTACTTACTAGATTCCACTTCTGAACTTTGATCATCTTAGAGGTGGCTAAGCCTGGCAAGCCTTTTTAAGTCAATTTGCCATTAATATTAATTCTGCTAAAAGTTTGGTTATGAATCTCTCCAGACTCCTCCTCTTATCCTCCTCTACTAGGGGTGTATATTGGGCTCCTTCCTTTTGTGCTCTATGCCCCTTCTTTATCCTCTCTTCCATTAGGTCACCTTGAGTGGTCAACAGTACACTTCTACTTTTGGTCATATATCTCTGTAGTCTTCTTTCCTCCCCAACCCTCTTTCCTTTCTGACATTCATGTTATGTTTCATCTTTCTTGTCAATATTAGTACACAATCTGGTGACTCAGCTGTGCCCTCCTCTACTTCCATTTCCAGATTAGCCCCTCTTCTCATTCCCTTTCTTGGCTCTTCTATTCCATTTACAGCTCCAGCACCAGATACCTCCACACATTTTTACTTCCTTCTTATCCAGTCTCCATTGGTGTTCTCCTTCCTTCAGTGCCAGGGACACATCACAACTGGTTTAGTGCTCTTCATTGTTTCCACATAAAACTAAATGGCCTGTTCTTTAGTATTCAATAATATACTTGCTCTTGCCAATTAATTTTACTATGCCAGGCAACCTACACCCCCTTGCATTAAATGCCATATCACAGGACACATCTTTACTCTTTTCTGATGTACCAGTGCCATACATTTCTCAACTCTGGGTGGTGGTATGTCATCTTGGGGATCCAGACTGCTACTTTCCTTGGCCAATTTGGTAAATTAGTCTTCTATGAATTTTGTGTCTCTTCCTGTTACACCTTCTACCATTCCTATTTAAAAAATATTTATTTGAGATCTATTTTCTAAGTAAGCTGTTTTTAAAATAATTTTGTTCAGTCTGGTTGTCTTCATGATTTGGCAAAGCCATTTGGTGAAGGAGTGTTTGAATTGTTTTAGTGCACAATAAATACATTGTTCCACCTGAAGTGCAGTCTTTAGGGATTCTTTACAGATGTATGTAATTTACATTTCCCTGTAATTTGAAATACCGGGCTAATACTAATAAATATATACTAAAGCAAATATTCCTATGCTCCACAATAATAGGCAAACATACTAGACAGCCTAATCCCACAATGCACCCCCGACTACTTGGTTGACTCTAAGGCATTGTAACCACCAATCCATTTAATTATTCAAATTAATATGTAACCGCAGTACAAATTAAGTGTTAAGGATGCCTTAATAGATTATTAGTCCCTAATTTTCATACACCCATACCCCTCCTTAACTGCAGTCACAACAAGCTATTTGATAACAATGCAATTACCTGCACTACCACTGATCAATGGGTATATGTAACTTTACACAGTTACTCAACTGCCTTTTTAGAGTAAAAATACAGTTGTTAGCCTGCTTAAATAAGATATGTGGAAGCCCATCTCTTTGCGCAAAAGTGTTTATTAGGAATTGCAAATTTAACCATTTCTGTTCTCTACTTTCTGGATATATATACACATATAGCTACTACTTGGAATTAAAAGCAGCAATTCTGTCTTATTGGATGAGGAGATTACAAACATAGCTATTGTTCAATGTTAGATATCCTTAATAAATGTTATTGTTAATCCCTAAGGATTCTGGTCCATAAACATATGATTGGAAAACCAGTTGCCACACGAAGGTGGATTCTTTAGAGTCCTGTATTTGGTATTATTTGTGGTTTTTCTACTTCTCTTAATTCCATCAAGTTTTATTTCTGGCACTAATATTGTAGTTCAAGTTACTTGTTTTCTGTTTTAATGTTCCCCTTAATCACCTGCACATTTTCTCTCTTCAGCTATAATGGCACATATTGTCTTAAAAATGAAACTATACCCAGTCTTCTTGTTTTGCCATTTTGTCCCCTTCCTTTTTGCCCACTTCATCACTCAGTATATCTAAATAGCAAGTTTTATAAAAGGTAATTTTCCTCATTTAGCCTGGTCCCACTTTCACTTTACACTTCAGCTCCTTGTGACCAGCATATACTGCCTTTCTTCCTTTATCTCACCATGTGCATAACTGCATCTATACTCACTTCTCTTCTCCAGCCTCTCTTCTCTCCCTTCTCTCTCTGATCAAGTTATGATAATACTCCTGTCACTACTTACTTTTCATCAATTCATAGATTGTTACTATGCTAATAGCCCAGAGAAGAATCATCCTAAGCTGAGCCAAGTTTTCACAAAAAATAATGATGTCCTGTATACCAGTAGGACATTGAGGGCCAGGCATTTATAAGCTACCTTTATCCATAAGATATTTCCTATTCCCCACCCACTGGTCTAATTTGAACTTTCCTTTTATTAGTTAAATTTTAACTTGCAGTTCACTTTAGGATATTTTGCTTGCTTTAGATCCATATTCCCTTTCTGTGGCTATCACACCTTCCACATGCATTTGTAATAACTCCTTCTGCACCTACATGTATCTGCATTATAGTTCTCACCTACAGCTACTTTCTGTCATTTAAAGCTATCCCCACACAACAAAGGACAGTTGTTTACATACCTGCTAATTGCACATAGAGGTGTTTCTTCATCAGCCAGCTACATTGCTTCTCTAAAGAATGTATCCCGAGGTCTGAGATACTCCCATTTATAGTAGTCTTCCTTTGTGTATCCAGAGCACCAACAAATGGATTGCCTTCTTTTTATTGTCTCTGAAAATATTTAAAAAGGGGGGTAGGTTTTCCCTTTTATCATACCATGTGTAAAACTGGGACCTAAAATTATAGGACAAATTACCCCTCCAAACATTATTATATTCCATAGGTTCAATATCATCTGTAGCATTATTTTCACTTATTGATGATTGGGTGGGTTCTCTTTTAAAATGTAATTAAGTTTTATGAATACTTTAAATCTACAACAGATTTTTTTTAAGTTTATCATGAGTGTTCACAAAAATAATTGTGTTTTTGGACACTTTATTACATAAGAATACAGCCAAAGGAAAATGAAAGTTTCAATAAGTTATAATGCAGCCAGCAGTTCTGTCTTGCATTTTAGCAAGTGTTCATCCACAATGTGTACAAGGGAGAATACAAAGGGCAGAACTGGAAGGTTGTTTAATGCAACAATTAAATAGTTCTACGAGTATTACATTTTCCATGGGTAGTGGGTCTGTTAAGAAATTTTAACTGATGTTATTATATTATATTGAAAATTACGAATATTTTGTCAACATTCCAAGCATAAAATGACCATTTAACAAACAGGGCATGATAGCATGGTGTTACAATTAATATGGACATGTGTGCCATGCTCTGTTTTGGCAAAACAAATAATGGCTTTCTGTATGCCCTGTGAGCTGAAATATTTAATATCAGCAATATTTCTATGGCACTAGGAACACTGATTGCTGATTTACCCTTTCACAGTTATGTTCAAACGATACAAAGAAAATGTTTACTTACAGTCTTATGCTTTTTCAGAGACATCATTTACAGTTATGCCTCTATACTAACTTTTATATTTATTTTTGTGATAAGACCAGTGACTAAATATGTTAGTTTTCTAAACCTAGACTACTAAAGATATTGGCAAACTAGATTTTATATAATGAAGATTATTATACATTATTGATAGATTTGGACTTGATGTACATTTTTGACAGCAACGAACAACAAGGCTTCTGTGGGTTCACAATAAAATTCTACTCACTAGTTACTAAAAATAACATTTATCTGAAGTACTCAATGCATGTACTATAAAGCTGAAATCTGAGTTCTTTCATAGTAGTCTAGCAAGAGTATAGAATAGGCTGCCACTTTCATTAAGACAGTAAATTTCATTTTTATTTAACAGTAAGTACGGAATATGTGTATAAGCTTGTAGATGACTGTTTAAATGTCCAAAGGGCATACAGACCAATAGCACTGTAACACCAAAATAGCATACTCAGTAAGTAAAATGAAAAATAAGACAATTAAATATGAATGGAAAAAAAACTAAAGGTTGAGAACAAAAGTACCATCTTGTTTCAGAAGTTTCTGAGACAAAGATCAATAAATCTTAATGTCTTTTAGTATATTTTTCCCTCACTCAGTAAGATTTCAACACTTTTAACAATGGCGATATTTTGTGTCCTATGCAACTGCATCAAAGAAGTAGTACTTCATTAACCATCACGTGTGAAGTCATGTCATTACAAATTGTATTCACATCTCTGAAATGGAAAAATGCGGCCATCTACATAAACTGAGAGAAAACAATGATATTGGAGTATTACATATAATAAAATATCACCAATCTAAATATATACCTCTGCTTCTATAACTTCAGTGTCTAAGTGAACTCTGATTCATAAATGTATCTCTATCTTACTAGTGAGGATTTTCTTACATTTTAGCAGGAAAGCTGAATGTGACTTAATTAACTTTAACATAAGTTGCACAAAATGAACACAATTTTCTTACTTAAGCTACGGCAGTTAAAAAGAAAATTAAGGCAGAACAAGAAACAAAGATTTGTAGGTCATACTGGATTATGCTACATGTGGAGTTCCAGTAGTAAAAATCATTGTGATGCTGCAGAACATAGTATGGAGGTTTGATTCCAGAGATGCTGGTGTAATACTGCCGTAGCACAGAGCATCAGTGATGTTACAGCAGTAGTACTGTGTACGGCTCTAGTCACCATGAGAAGGACATACATTACACTGGATGGAAGCATATTATGCATATTTAAGAGATGATGAAGAGAACATAGGGACTTTCATTTGAAGAGAATGCAGATGGACATGAACAGAGAAGAAAGAGAAGAGACAGTGGGATATGATTTGGATTCATCATGAAACAAAGTGACAAGACTCAGAAGCAGGAAGAGGACATGTATGATAGTTGCATTGAGCAGATTTACTTCATTAAATACATTTTCATGAAAATCCATGCAGTGAAAACTGACAAGGTTGGGCGTTGGCATAATGGTTGTTTATCTCACAAACACAAGGCGTGGATTTGAATCTCACCAAGGGAAATTGGCTAGGTTTAAAATGGCACTCAGTGGCAGATACCTTCTGACAGACTAAATCAGAACTTATTAAAGTCTTTCTTTTGACATGGTACAAAGCCTAACGTCACGTGAAGGCATACTTCTGGCCTCTAAAAAATTATTAATTACATTACTCACATTAGCTGTCAAAAACATTTTAACCATAGAAAGATGATTTTAACCATTGCTTAAGGGTATTTTAAAGCATACATTTATAATAAATTACGATGACTTGCAGTCCAGAAACACCATAAGTTGGAGTATAGTTAGTTAATACTGTATCTTAGACTTTCATTCTCAAGTTTTGTCATGTGTACATGCTCTGATCACTTTTCACACACTGTGTCAAACATTTTGGTGAACAGATTCTGCGAGATATGTACATGGGTTGTTTTGTCTGTAGCCCTTTAACTAATACAACTAATTCTGAGGTTAACAAACTTTAGGATAAAGGATAAAACATTGAATTTGTGGCAAGCTCAGTTAATCCCTTTCCTCTGAATGGGATCTTCTGGGCTGGTGCTCATTGGATCGACAAACTACTCTTTTACCACAGACATGAGGAAATAGTTCTTCAGAGATATCAGTGAAGGTACTGAAATGCATTGCCTGCCGCTTTTTTGTTTTTTGTTTTTTTTTTTTTATAAAGGCAGTTTATGCAACAGCATGCATTTCTCTGCTCAGCAAGGCCAGTGTAATTGAGATTGACAAGTTATTTTTATGTATGCATTGATTATGTTATCTGTTAATTTGTTTATTTATTTGTCAACCAGGTGTTTCACAGGTCCTTGAATGTTTTTCATTCAAGAAACAAATGCAAAGATAGAAAAGTACTGGCAAATAATTCAAATACAATATTTTGAAGATTACACAAGTGCATAGGCTAAAATCGTCCATTTTCCAACAGCCTAAAACCATTTGAAATAGCAAGGAGGTATGTAAATGCAGTAATAGCTGCCCAGAAAAGTTGTTACAGAGGGAAATTGGAGACCGGAGATAAAAGAGAAGTATGGCCTGAGAAGTGAAGAGGTAGGAGAAAGTTATGAAAGCAGCAGAAAAAGCAGTGGCAGAATTAGTGAGTATTGGAGTGGATAAAGTCATTAACTGACTGCAGCAGACAGCGTTAGTGCACTACCACTCCTACTACAGGAAGAAGAATTCCAAATTAAATTCACATATTTACAACAGAGGGAAGTCCCTCTGTTAGGTGAAAAGACTATTTAGGATTTATAGCTTATGTCTGAACACAGGAACCAACAGAGGAGTATAGCTGTGAGGTAGAAATTATTTTTTTATTTTATTTTTTCTTTGTTGAGCAGGTTAGTACAACTAGATCAGTGGCCTTTTTTCAGGAGTGACCCAAGAAGGTATTCATACTGACTAGGGGAAATTTGACAAGGGCAATGGAGAATTTCTACTGTGTCATATTGTCATTCTATGTGACAGCCACGAGTTAGCACCAGAGGGCTGCCACTGACTTTTTTGTGAGAATTTCAAGATGGAGGATGCTAAAAGAGAAGAAACATTTTGTGTTTTTGAAAAATCAGTTCAAGAGATGGCTACAACTACAGAAAACAAAGTTATACTAGCTGATTTAGAAAGAGGTAGACAATTTAAACCAACCAGATGTATGGGAATTACTGAACCTGGTTGATTAAAGTGAATTTCAAAATGGAAAAGAAGCAAGCCAGGTAGCCAAGCATGCTATGGATTTGGAAGGAGAAGAAATGGCATTTCAATGGAAAAAGCAGTGGCTTTTGTTGATAAAGGATCAGAAAACCCTGGTGCATGTTTCAGCTATTGGAATAATTAGTTTTAATAGTATAGAAAAATCTTATGCTGATGCTGTAAGAATGGGAAAAGTTTGTGGTAGGAATTAAAACAAAAATGACTTTCATTTAAATAGATATATGTTTTGGAGAATATATTTTTTGCCTTTCATATGTAGTATAATATATGTAGTTGCCTTTCGTATGTAGTATAATATATGTAGTATATTCACTTAAAAAACTTTATCAACGCCTATAGTAATCCTAGGCCACTTGGTTCATCTAATAAAGTACTGGTCCAAACATCCATAATCAACAACTCAGCTGGAAACTCTGTTTGCCAACTCTCTTGGTAAAATTTGGAACTCACTTCCTGCTAACCTTACTCTAGAACTCTCTCTCTCTGACCCAATTTAAAGAGACCCTAAAACAGTCCCCGGGATTCATGAAGCTTGCGCTAGGTGCAGGAGTAGCGTTGGCATTCCAACACCAAATATGGCTGGTGAGCGATCCAGGTACGAGCTGTTTCCACGTGCACTACCTGCGTATGCTATGCTCGCACAGCTCCCAGCCCCTGTATGTTAATTACCCCATTTGCAGCAGTGTAGCATGCAAATGAAGGTATTTAGTGATCCAGGAAGTGGTGCAGGCATAGTGTAAGCATGCAGAAATGTAAACCGTAAAAAAATGGTTTACATTTTTGCAAACATAAAATCGTAGCCATGACAGCTGACCAAACACATGTATTATATTGTTAATATATGCCAATGGCTAAATATATAGCCATTGGCATAAAAAAAACATGTACAAAATATAAAAAGAACATTTAATTTTTTTTTGCACTATCGTGAAGTTTAAGCGCAGGGCAGTGGCACGCAAACAGGATCGCAAGGAAAATAGAAAAATATAGAATAAAACTGCAATGTAACACTATCATGATTTCCCCATAATAGTCAATGGCAGGCATGTTACACCACACCATGGTGCAAGGGTTGCTAAGGGGCTGTGACAGTGTTTTGCACAGTAGCTAGGAATTAGTAGGCAATGCCATGCAAATGAGAGGAGTAATAGTGAATCGCAGATTCCCCGCTGATGTAAGGATGCACCTCACAGCTTATCATTATAACACTGAGGTATGCCCTTGAGATAAAAATGACATCAAGAGAGGGGTGTGTCACCTTTGCTGTAAGCTGATTGGAGCATTGCTAATCCGGTTTTCCCATAGCTAAGCAAAGTTGCAGGAAAGGGATGTGTTGAACAGGCTATAGCTTTGCTTAGCTGAGACCACACAAGGTAACAGAGTATGCATGTGAATGGAGATTAAATGCGCTTAAACTCGGTAAATGGGTTTGCGCGGCATGCACTGGAGCTGAAACAGGAAGGATATAGGAAAAAAAATAAGGAAATGCTGCAGCAGGGAAATTGGAGTACAAATGACTAATTAACAAATAGGAACCTACAGTGGGCCATTGACAACAGCTAACAAGGCTGCAAGCAGCTACCTGCAGACCAAGAAAGGGGAAGGGCTGTACTGCAAAGAAAACAGTAAAGTGTCACAGCAGAACAATGCAGAATTGCATGATATCAGCTAAAAGACACATTTTGCAACACATGACTGGGTAGGGAAAGTACAAAACAAGAAAGTTGGCAGGTGGATGCATGCCTGACAATGGGAGGAGATCCAGGCTTAAAAGTGAATTAAAGGGCAACAGATTAATCAAGGCAGGCAAACAAAACTCCACACTATAGGCCCCACACTTGCAGTACTCACTGTAAAACCCATAATTAAGATACCCTGCAGCTGTATTTGCTCACACACAGTCAATGACATCAGCAGCATCCATACCACAATAGTATAAAGTGTGAATGCACCTCACACACACTTGTGTATTCCCATGCACTCTGCACCATTGGTGTATACATATGGGAAACTTTTAATATGTACATGTTAGGGGCTGCCATAGCTTTGATCCACCAGCATGTGTTGGAGACTGAAAGTGGTGTGGAGGATGATGCTGACAACCACCTCATGCACCAGAGGAGGAGAAGCGTGTTCAGACCCAGGGTACCCTACCAGAGGCTACATGATCTGGAGATAGTAGAGCATTACAGGGTGGACCGGGACACCCTACAGCAACTTGTGGAGCTGTGCTGGCCATGCTTCAGAGTCAGAACAAACAGAGGGGAACCCATCCCAGCCAGAACAAACAGAGGGGAACCCATCCCAGTGGATACGAAGGTATGTGTAAGCCTAAGAGTACTAGCCACACGTACCTTTAAAAGGCCAACTGGGGATATCATGGGGATCTCACAGGCATCAGCATCCAGGGTACTTCACCAGTTCCTGGATGCCATGTTACTACATGCCAGTGAGCACATATACTTCCTTCGAATGCAGGAGGTGATGGCCAGCAATATGCGTCTCTTCCACCATGTGGCAGAATACCCGGAGGTACTGAGTGCAATAGACTGCATGTACATACACATCAATTCACCACCTGGTGAGCAGGGTAGGCACTACATAAACCACAAGGGACACCCCTCCATCAAATGCCAAGTTGTGTGCAATGCCCAGGGCATTATCATGGATGTGTGTGCTGGAAGCCCTGGAAGCTATCATGACTCCCACATCTGGCATGCCTCACAGCTGTATCAGATATTTGCCAGGGGGGGACATCCCAAATGGTCACCTTGTGGGGGATGCTGGCTATGCACTGAACCGTGGATGATGACTTCCATCAGAAATGCACACACACCCATGCAAGAACACCATAATGAGGCATACGCACAAACCAGAATCATCATAGAGTGTGTGTTTGGGATGTTTAAATCACGGTTCCATTGCTTGGACATATCTGGTGGAGCCTTGCAGTACTCTCCAGGCATGTGTAACCACATCTTCATAGTATGTGCCATGCTACACAATATGATCCTGGGGAAACAGCTGCAGCAGGGACAGAATGGTGAAGGCCCTCATAGCCCACCACCATTGCCAAGGGCCCCACAGGCACAGAGATACTCAGACCACGAACACCCTGAGCCAGCCCCAGTAGGCAGATGGAGGTGTGCCCAGTATGCCCATGCCTTGGCGAGGAGGGAACATATAGCACACACACTGATAGTGTAGGCACCTAGTAAAACACACAGTAAAAATGGATGACACACACACAATACTACCTGTAAATTGTCATGTACAGGCAGTCTACTATATGCATCCAACATAGGCATCCCTCAACTATTGCACACAGAACTGCTATTGGCACAAGGTAAGTCAACACCTGAACAGTAAATTAAGCAATCAGCATGTGCTGATACTGTATGTATAGGTTCATAGGTTCATAGGTACGTCCTTGGCTAACTGCCCATGGGCATTCATAAGCCTAACCAAAATGTGTCAGCTTTTGCCACCCCGTTGATTAATTGACTGTCCCTCTGTGGAGCAGAGCCAATGGCGGGATCCCTGGGGTGTATTTACTGTTCCCCATCCACTCTTCAAGGTTTCTCTTGAAGAGTGTTAGTGAGGGGCTCTGTATAATGTAATTAGGGATGTTGTTCCAAAGCATGGGGAGTTTCTGTGATAGGAATCTGTCCCTCCAGCATGTTCTAGTTATTGTTGTGGCAAGGTTTAGCTGACTACAGTGTGTGGCTCACTGTGACATGGATTCCCATAGGTGGAGCATATCCATTAAGCCTGAGTTGGACATGGCTTTGTTGGCCAGCAGAGATCATCTCTGAGTAAACAAGATGCCACTGAGTAAAGCAGGAATTTATTCAGTCTGGCTGCATAGGACATATGTTTGAGGCCAGTAATCCTCTTGGTGAGGTACGTTCGTGGACCTTCCAGCTGTCAGAAATGTCTTCTGAGGTACATCCCAAATGGGTTATCATACTCTATGATGGGACTGATGAGTGATGAGTAAAGGGGCACTATAATCTCAGTATGTCTGGATGCGAACCCTTTAGTAATCATATAGCCTACATAGAAGGATGTCCTAACTACTTTGGAGATATGATTGTTAAAGGAGAGATCACTATCTACCTTAGTCCCCCAGATCCCCTATTACCTCGTCTGGATGAAGGTGGCTGCCACTTATGTGTTAATATGTGGGTGTTTTAGTTTTTCCCAAATGGAATGACCATGCAGTTTGTGGCACTTAGCTTGAGGTCATGACTTTGACACCCTGTGTCAATCTCTGTGAGGCCCTTTGAAGGATGGCTGTGTCAGCTGGACTGTCAATTATGGCTCCCAGTTTGCATTCATTGCCAAACATGGTTTGCCGTAGTCCACCTGTGTTTGCCTGCACCTCTGAGAAGTATATGCTAAACAGTAGGGGCCCCAGGACTGAGTCCTGTACCAGTTGTGACTGGTTAAGAGTTGGACCTGGAGGCTGCTAATCTTACCATGTGGGTTCTGTGTGTAAGCCTGTTGGCAACCCATCCTGTGGTGTATGGGTTCATGTACAGGCTGGTGAGTTTATCAATAATACCTGAGTGGGGAATTGTGTCAAAAGCCTTGGCAAGGTTCAGGTAGTATGTGTGAATCACCTCTCCCCTCATCTAATGCCTTGGTGACTGTCTGTAAGATGTCAAACAGGTTCAGTAGGCATGATCTGCACTCAACCAAGCTGACCTGGGTTGGGTCAAGTATTTGGAGGTTACCAATGTCTTTGTTAATGAGTGCCATGAGGATGCGCTCCATAGCTTTGCAGACCAGGCAAGTCAGGCTTATGGGGTGGTAGTTACCATGGTCAGTTGTGTTTCCACCTTGGTGGAGTGGAATAACCATTGCTATGCGCCATTGTATGGGCATGTAGTCTGTGTAGAGGCTGAGGTTGAAAAGCTTAATTAGGTGGGGGGTACGTTTGTCTTGTAATGTTTGGAAGACACAGTCTGGGACACCATCTGCCTCCACTGACATTGTGTTTTGCCATTTGAGAGGGCTATTTCCACATGTGTGTCTCTGCTGCCTGGGATACTGTACTTTACGGGTATTGTTATGGGCTCTTTAGGGGGTGAAGTTTGCACGGAATGTATCTGCAAGGATGTTGGGGATATTAGTAGGTTCAGTATATTTTGTGTTATATTGCACCAGCATAGTGCAAATGTGTGTGTTACCACTTAAATCCCTGACATAGCCAAAGAAGGCTTTGTGGTTATCTTTTGAATCCTTGCCTATTTTCCTGTTGAAGTTAGCCTTTTATGATTTCATGAGGGACCTAAGTTTCTTACTATTACTGGTCACGGATGTTTGCCCTTCTTGGGATTTGCTGTTTTTCTGGACTACTGTCCTACTTCGGTTGTATAGCCTGTTTATTGCAGGGGTCCACCAGACTGGTGTCCTTGTCTTGGAGGAGTGAGTCTTGGTTTACCAGTGATGGCATGATCCATACATCCTTGTAGGTGCTTACAGAGTGCATTTGTAAATCTTTCTGTATCTTAAGCAGTGTTTTCCCTTACTGTGGGGGCTGTGAAACCTCCCAACTCTGTCTTTAGTAGTCTGAAGTTAGCTGTAGGAAAGGTTTTCATTGTGGTTACCTTGGATGGGGCAGATGGTTGGGTGTGGAAATCATCAGTGAATAGTTCATGGTCAGATCTAACCAGTGACTGGTTTACCTCTGCTGTGGTGCACCTGTCACCCATGTTGGTGATTACCACTTCTAGTATGTTTCCACCTCTGGTTAGGGAGTTTACCATCTGATACTGGGAATTTGATGCAATACATTCCAGGAAGCGCTGGACCTGGAAGTGAGTACTCGAGTAAGTTTCACAGTTAATGGTAGGGTAGTTGAAATCGACCAATACCAGGGTGTTCAGTAGGAATATCATGTTTTTCACTGTCTCTGGGTAGGTGGAGTGGTAGTCCTGGGTCATGGAGAGTGATCTGTAGCAGGCCACAGTTTGCATTGCAGTTGTGGCTGATGTTAGCTGCATATGGATGATCTCAGAGGTATCATGCTGCCCCACTAACCTGGAGGTGTAGGTATCCCTGATGAATATGGATAGACCCCCTCCATATTTGTGTCAGTCCATGTTCTGTGGCCAAAATGTGTGGTATAGGTTGTAGTCTGGTAGTGCTGGTGTGCTCTCAGGAGCCTTAAAACAGGTTCCAGTTACTGCACAGATGTTGACATTGTCCATACTGAGGAGTACTGTGAGTGCGTGCAATATGTGATTACAACTCCTGGTGCTGAGTAGCATAACCCTCATTGATTTTGCTATTGTGCTGTTCATGGAGGTGGGATTCACCTGTGAAACTTGCCTACAAAAGGCACCATGGGGGGGGGGGGCAATAGCCTTGGCCAGTATTCAAAAACCTAAGGCTGACACATGCAAGCCAGTATCATATTGGTGCATGCATGTTTCCCATCTGTGCTTGTTTCTCATTTTTCCTTTAGGTAACCTACTGGTAAGCAATAGAAAGCCTTAAACTGACACAAGTCTTCTAGCTTCCAAGATAGGCTTTTGGAGTGATTAAGTATCAGTGTTCTGCATGTTCTTGCTGTACTTAACTGTTTTCTGACTACATGGTGATTTTTCACTGTATATTGTGATCTGAAAGCTCTGTTTATTCACATATTATTTCTGTGATGGCCTGCACTATAGAGGTTCACAGATAGGTAGCAGGATATCTGCCCAAGGGCATTTAGAAGCATAGCTACAGTGTGTTGGCTTTCTCTGCACCATTGATGAAGTAACTGAGCGTCTGTCAAGCATAGCCAATTAAGTGATTCCAGGCAGAGTTGCTGGAAGCTGTTGAAGACTGGGGTGGCGGAGGGTGATAGGGGCACTTAGTGATCTAAAAAGGGCATGTTAATGTGAAAAATCATCACCATTCAATTTCCCCAACAGGTCTTGCAGCTTCAAATCTGGAGGGGCTCCCCCTCCCCCTGGCTGTATGGTTCTGGGACACATGCTCACAGGGGTGTATATTCTGTTACCCATTCACACATCAAGGTTTCTCTTGAAGTGTGTCAGTGAGGGGCTATGCCTAATGTAGTTAGGAATTTAATTTATAGTCTCTCATTTCATTTGTTATGTTTTGATTTCAAGAGTAAGTGAAGCTCAGTGGGTTTGGGCACCTCCGCCCTTTGCTTAGCCTAGCTTACACATAGAAATCATCTAAATAGGAAATAGGCAAAAGCAATGTTAATGTCAATAGTGTAATGGTTACAGCATTTGCATAGCATCTGTACATTCGTGGTTCAAATCCCAATTAAAGTCAGAGATGTGTTTCATGTTAAAAAGTATACCTTAACCACAGCTTGCATATTTAGGTAGTATTCTTCAGTGTAATAAACATTTGAAACACCCATATAAACCCATGTGTGCCGGAGAGTAAAGTCAACAGAGATTGTAATGTTATGTAAGCACATAGTGAGATGTTACTTCACTGAAATGTATATATCCTGAGTAGTTAGCAGATGTGGCCGTGTTTGCGCGCACAAGTTATATGTTTTTAAATTTTGTTTAACCTTGTTTAACTGCTGCTTTAATGTCACACAAACACTTTTAAATATGCTTACAACTGCTTAAATGAGCCTTATTCTAAAGTAAAAAAACATTTTGAAAGCATCACAGGTCTTGAACCCTGGACCATGCACACCATAGTCATGGGACTTACCACTTAACCATGTGAGCTGTGCACGTTTCATGGTCTTTAGACTACACCTTTTACTATAGGCATTCCACAGTACTGACCACAAATGGGACAGTCACTTTGTGTACATATGTACAGTACATTGTAATGTACTGTAATTTGTGAATCAACATATACAAGTCTACATATTTATAACTGTTAAAAATGAATACTAAATATATATATATTTATATAATATATATATATATATATATATATATATATATATATATATATACATATATGCATGTCAGTGATGTCTGCATATATATATATATATATATATATATATATATATATATATATATATATATATATATACAGTTACATCTATAGCCATATATATAAACATCTATGAACACACTTAATGACACAGAAGCAATCCAAAGGAATTGAAGTGTACACAAAACACATGCAGCTCTGGTATTATAACTATTAATATTAACTTAATTCACCATAGAAGGGATGGTTGTTGTGTATGTGGAGATTGGGGTGGGGGAGGAATGATGGGTAATGAAATTATGCATCAAGGAGAGCCTGGGTTGGATGTGCAATAAGTGAACTGGAGGGGTATACATGGAGTATGGGGACAATAAAAAAGGGCACAAAACAAGAACCATTCTCATCCATAATACACCCTGTCAGGTCACATTGCAACACTTAATTCCACAAACATATGAACATTAACAAGCATCATACATATGTACACCAACTGATTCTCACATTTGTTTTCAGTAGTGAGGAATGCCCGTAGTAAAATGTATATTCTAAACACCATAACATTTGTACATACCTCAGATGCCTTAGTGGTAAAGTCAGTGATTGTGGTGTTCATGGTCCTGGGTTCACGACCTGCAAGAGCTGTTAATTTATTTTGAGGGCCAGAATAAGGGCTGTTGGATGCAGGTTGATTAAGGTTTTAAGCAGTTGTGAGTGGTTTTGCACGGGTTTGTGCGATGGTAAGCGGCGCTTAAACACAGTTAAATGGATAAGCGCTTCACAGGTGTAAACTTTGCTTACCATCAAGCATACCACAGGCAAACTTGCTTACAACTGCTTAAATGTGCATTAATCACACTTTCCCTGAGAGGTAAAATAATAATCACTTCCAGGATTTGAACCCGCAAACATGTACACCATTCTCAATGTAACCTACCAGTAAGCTACCTGAGATGTACCTATGCCAGTTGTGCATTCAGACAAGTTAAAACACAAAAGGAAGGATTGTGTGGAAATAGGACAAACCGCCACGTACCCAGTGAAAGGTGCATGCTCTCTCTCTCTCTCTCTCTCTCTATATATATACATATATATATATATATATATATATATATATATATATATATACAGATGTACACACACACACATATAAATATATATAGGGAGAGAGAGATACATAGATGTCAGTATATAGAGATATACATATATGTAGATCTATAGATAGGTTAAAAACATCTACACATCTATGTAGGTACATATAAACGTATGCAGTAATATATATTATATATCTATATCTATATACATATACATATATATATATATATATATATATATATATGCATACATGTGTTTATACAGCATCTGAAGTGTTCAAATCTGAGTATAACATGGAGCATAGCAATCACACATTCTGCTACCCCCAAACAATATGAACATAACATATGAAGAGTTTATGCCAATACACTACTACAAATATGTTCTATGGACATGAGCCAAATAGGGTTAGTCACCAACACAACTACAGTGACTGCAAATATCCATGACAGAAATATACAGACATCTTTCATTTAGCAAAACTTTATTACATTCCAATGTATTGCCAAAAGGATTCAAGGACTAACATTACCTGCATGCTATACAGGAAGCATTTAGCAGTGTCTTAATGAATCAGCCTGCAGTTACCATAGTATTAGTCCACTAAGGGATAGGTGTTCACATAGGGAAAGAACACCCACACACATATAGAATATGTATAAAAGCAGTTCTCACACACCTGCATCTGCTATGTACACCCACCAACATCTCCCCCACACCCAAACTAATTACAACAATACATACTGTCATACCATAACCAATTATTCACCCACTGTACGACATCTGCTGAAACCTTGACATACCTGGACAGAGACACACTAACATGGCCCTTTGTGAAATAGTTGCTGTTATACAATGGAACAGCTGCTGATGTTACAGGGTTTGTTTGAACTATTCCCGTTTCAGAGGGTTGAAAGGTAATTACACCAGGAAGTGTTACCAATTACTGATTATCAGCACAGTATGATACACATTAATACCAAACTAAAGATGTCTGGTAAGCACACTGTAAACCCCCTATCATTATATGCATAGCCATGCAGCCTTGAGCTGGTCAAACATCCTGTCCAGACTGAAACATATGCAGAAGAATTAGGTACAGTCAAACCCTGCACAAGTAGCAATGTTCAGAAATATCACAGCAGTACTCACATTTAGACCAAATCCTCTAGGCATTACACACAATATATTAATGTTTTTCTCCATACAGCTGTTGCAATAGGATTCAGACAACACTTCCAGGATGTCTTCCTTACAAGTAAGGCAAAGGGACAATGCCGAAGTGGAGTACTCAATTATACTCCACTGTTGCCATGGTATTGGCTAATGGAGTAGCTGCACAGCCAATGTCCATGTAATTAACTACTTTGGAATATCAACTGGTGATCAGGATAGCACATGTTACTGATCTCTAACTATAAAAGGATGCCTTGTCACACATTCAAACCATCTGTATATACCTGCAGAACAGTACAAAATACCCAACAGAAGATCGAAATACAAACGGAAAAAGATTAAAATACCAGTCAATAACACCTCCAATTACCAAGAAGGTATGTATAACATTTAGTATGTCTGTGTATGTAGTACCTGTTCTGTAATAATTACAGTGTAATCAATGCATATAGTGGAAATAGCTATCTTGTAGCTATGTATTGTTGAGCAGTAGTAATGCTTGTAGTATTCTATGTGTGTACTGCTGTAGGTCACAATGCAAACTCCTCATACACCACAAGGGATGATATATATGGGCTTGGAATTCACCAATTATTTTCCAGCCACTGTCAGTGTCAGGGTTGGCCCAACAAGTATGTGCTATAACAGGGGATAGTATATGCTGATATATTGTAACAGTAGACATATGTATGGGTGTATTAGTGAGATGAACATGTCAAAGGTGGGCTTACTGTGCAAATATGATTTGCATTGTGGGATATTGTGCCAATAACTGTGTAATGTACAGTATTCTAGGCAGATCTGTATCCCATTTTATGTAGCATTTCTGTTATGTTTTGCAAACATTAGTTATGTCTATTGGCAATTACAATACTCAGTAACAGGATACATATGACTTGTATTCATCTGACAGTTTAGCAGCATGATAGCAAAGAAAATTGGAAGAGCTAGGTAACTATCTATGCACATAAGACATGTAATATCCACCTCTCTAGTATCGTTTGCAAGCAATAACAGCTGTGCATGTGTACATGTTATGCAAATGTGTAGCGACCCTTTTTACAGGGCTGGTCCAAATGGCTATGTGCACACCTACATAGAGTGGATATTGAGAGTAGAGACACACTGGTTGAACTACCAGGTTTGTGTAGCCTAACCTATCATTGCCAACCTAACAGCAGCTTGCACATACTGTATGTAAGGTAGTGCACAGTACTGGTAATGAAACAGGTTGCATATCATCTTTAACTCCAGTGTAACATCTGCAGTAGGAGTGTAAGATGTAAGAGACTGCTGCCCATGTGTAATAGCTGCTTCATAGGTGATGGTGCACACTGTCTGATTATATCCTGATCATGTTGATAGTGGCAGCAGAGTCTATTGATACTTGACTCTGTTTGGGGAGTGGGTGTCCGTTCCCAACAGAGCTCATGGTTCTGGTGGATATGTCAGTATATACCCAGAAAAGGATACAGACCTGTTGACACTTGCATCATCTGTAATCAACTATCAGGATGTGATGTGCTCCTCAGATGAGGATTGCTGCTAAAGGTAGCTGCTATGTTTCTGTAATAGCCAGTGCTGTCACGTCCATAACACAAATATTTATGTGTGAGCATCACTGTCTAAAACATCTTCATATGTGAGTATATACCCAGAAGAGGATACAGACCTGTTGCCACTTGCATCATCTATAATCAACTATTAGGATGTGATGTGCTCCACAGATGAGGATTGCTGCTAAAGGTAGCTACTATGTTTCTGTAATAGCCAGTGTTGTCACGTCCATAACACAAATATTTACGTTTGAGTATCACTATCTAAAACATCTTCATAAGCAATAATTAAACTAAATACAGTACTTGGTACTTGTAGTACTGAAAGCTCATACAGGCATGCCCACTAGTCAGCTACTGGTGTTTACAAATGTCAGCTTTGTGTATGTGGCTATCCTGGAGGAATGTAATCTCTATGCCATGTACACTGCCAAACCCACCTAACACCACACCCCACACATTGTCTGGGATGCAACTACAGGGATAAGCTGGAAGGCAGTCCAGTCTACAACCATGACTGGACTGGACAGTCATGAGGTGTAGGTTAACACATGCATCTCATCACCACAACCAACACATACCCTTACCAGAACACAGTAAGGACACCCACACATACCACCAGAAATCACACACATTCACAGAGGCTTCTAAGTATCTGGCCAATCAAGAGACCTCCCAAGCTGGAATAGACAGACAACATAATACACAAACTGTATGATATAGTTTGCCAAATTGTGCCACCCCTCAGAACACATGGCCAGGAACATGCCCAGCAATACTCATTTGTGAATGCAAACTCTAGCACTATGTTACACACCGAGCTATACAAGGGCAAACATACTGTCAGCTGCCTGTCTGCCATGATTAGCCACATACCCAGACACTCAGACCACCTTTTGAACTATACACATGGCTCTGGCATATTCCATGTTGTTGTGCAGGACCTGTGATGCAGTAGCCTACACTGCATGGAAACACACATGTAGGAACTGTCAGGTCTTGTAGCCCATGCAGGTATGTCCCAAGGCCTGGGTAGCATTCTGCCATTGGCCAGAATGTTATTGCAGTACAGGGACAAAAGGATTGTATTCCACAATTGTCTAATGTACTGGTGTAATTCAAAGGGTAAAAACACACCTTTATAGACAGCAAAGCTTTCGGGTTACACACCCTTTCTCAATACTAATACAGGTTTCATTAAAACATTTAATTTAAATAGGAGTCAATGTTAATCACATGACATGCAGCCCAAAAAATCTTGTGACAATTACAAAACTTTAAAATTTCATACAACTAATAAAACGTAGTATTTTACATATATATATATAATAATAAATTCTACAATAAATTCACAACCTACAAACTCACATATGACATTTAACATAACTTAGTACGTTGTATTTTAACCAAAATAGGTTTTAATGTGACAGCAGAATTCAAGCCAGATAGACAATCAGCTGATAGCCTTAATATCCACTCATACTCTTTTACTTCTAAAAGATTATTAATATCACCCCCTATCTGATATATGTATCATGTCAATAACCCTAAACTTAAATTTATGTTCATTATTATTAGTACTTATGTGTTTATATAAAGCATTCCTTTCGTTAGCCCTTCTTATCTCTGATTTATGCTCAATAATGCGTTCTTTTAACTTCCTAGTTGTTTTCCTACATAAAATGATGAACATACAGTGTAGATTGCTAAATAAACAACATTGATACTAATGCAAGTTGCTACCACAGTAAATCTATAAACCTTATGTATATCACAAACATTAAAACCTATTTTGGTTAAAATACAACGCACTAAGTTATGTTAAATGTCATATGTGAGTTTGTAGGTTGTGAATTTATTGTAGAATGTATTATTATATATATGTAAAATACTATGTTTTATTAGCTGTATGAAATTTTAAAGTTTTGTAATTGTCACATGATTTTTTGGGCTGAATGTCATGTGATTAACATTGACTCCTATTTAAATGGAATTTTTTAATGAAACCTGTATTAGTATTGAGAAAGGGTGTGCAACCCGAAAGCTTTGCTGTCTATAAAGGTGTGTTTTTTCCTCAACGTTTGTGTCTTATTGGATTTTTGTTACAGCATTTTGTATTTGTAGTAATTCAAAGGGTATCCAGTATCTCTCTGCCTGGGATAACATGGTTGACAGACCATGATGCTTTGCCAGACAGGGCCTGCACCTGTCACCCCTGGGAATCTGGATACTGGCTAGTGCCTTCATCATGCAAAGTTCAAGTGAAAGTTCACTGCTGTAACAGGGACAGCCAAGCAATAAACTGTGGGTCTCGCTACTCGATACATTTCAGAAACTCAATATGGACTCACTTACGTCAATCCTTAACATGGGGAACATATCTGTGCAGTGACTGAGATATGGTTCTATGCTCCATAGAGCACACCTGCATGACCATGTTATAACACATACCTCACCTTTTGCCCATTATCCTTTATTGGAACACAAGGGCCGCAGGTGTGTCCATATTCCTGAAGGATATGTACACCCCCACGCTAGTTGCACTTGCATAACTTCAGATGCATTATGCTGAGCAACTACCTTTGTGCCAAAGTGGAATCCAATTTGCACCTTGCGACAGATCACCCACCATGCCTCAGAATTCCCAATTGTCATATTGTGCTGCAATGGGGAATATTATGTTTGAGACAGAAAACCATAATAATGGCTACTCTCAACTATCCCATTATGAAATGGGAAGACTACTCATGTACCAACACCTGTGCTCAATGCATGTTGGATTTCATTGACCCCAATGACTTGGATCACCATAGTCACACAAACAGGGCTAACAGTATGGGAGTGTGGCAGAAATCCCATAAGGCAAATACTTTGTTGTAAAAATAGAAAGTCATGAATAATGTTGCAAATATCACATCGCAATCCCGTAGATATCTTCTTATTTTGGCTTTTTCCAGTTAAGGGTCACCACAGCAGATCACATGTCCACTCATGATTGACAGTGGAGTTTTACAGTGTCGAGTTGCCAGCCCGGCACCCACCCTTCCACAGGAGGCACACACACACACTGGGCCAATTTAGAGTGTCCAAACCACCTACAGCATGTCTTTGGGAGGAAACTGGAGCACTCGGACAAAACCCGCATAACCACATGCAGACTCCACACATAAGGCACCCCAGCTGAGGATCGAACCAGGGAATCTTTTGCTGTGAGGCGACAACACTAACCACTGCACCACTATGGCCACCCTAAGCAGGATTAGAGAACATATATATAAGATTAGGAAATGATCTGAGAACAACGCACTAGCCAAACATGTCATACGACATGATGATAGTCACTATTTTCTCTTTAGGGTCCTTCAGGTTATAGCACCTAGCATTAGGGAAGGAGATATTAGGAATCATACTGAGTTTAGAGAGGCTAATTGGATTATTATTCTTAGGGCTGACAGAGGTAGTGGATTGAATGAAAGAGCTTCCATAAAACCTCTGCTAAAGAAACGGAGAATTCAGAGATGATTTATACATATACATACTTTTATGTGTATGTCTATGTTTTGTTTATTTGTGTTTATATGTTTTTAATGCGATTGGTTATATATATTGGTATTTTTTTATAAATATTTTTATATACATTTTTATATGTATGAATTAATATGAATGTTACTTTAAAAACTTATTCCAATTAGCCTCAGGACCTTACTTGTGATTGGGCTACTAGTATTTGAATCCTTATAAAAGGACTTCCTTTTACTATTGTGTTATAAGGTCTGAGGAAGCTTATTAGCGAAAATGCTTACTGTGTTTGTGTTGTGCAAATAAAAGATTTTATGCTTTTATATCTACTGGATTGCTCGGTTGCTTCGTTGTGATATTTGCAACATTATTCATGACTTTCTATTTTTACAACGAAGTATTTGCCTTGTGGGCTTTCTGCCACACTCCCATATTTCTATTTCACAATTTTATAGCAGTCAACCACAAGAACAAGGCTATGGAATCATCTGGTTTGATCGAGTTGGACTATAATCCCAGTAAAGGCGATAGTGCTAGTAATGCACTTCGCAAGAGGTTTACTCAGTACCTTACACTTGAAAGGAGCATTCTCTGGCAATTTGACCTGGCAACAGCTGATGATGACATCGCTAATGCGACCAGTGAAACGGAATGATTACAACAGTTAATGGAGGAACTTGAGAAGGATTGTCTTGACAGGAAGATTGTGCAGCGTGGTTTACGGGTGCTCAACATGCCAACATAGGGTTCGCAGCATCCTGAACTTTTGACATGATGGCAGCAGTTGAATCCTGAGCTAAGCAACGAGTATATGTGTCTACTTGTTGATTTTTTTCTTACCTGAAGAGAATAATCTCATAGAATTTATAAAAGACAAACAAGAATTCATATTTAATAACTTTGCTGCAAGGATTGTAAACCCTTTGTTTGAGAGTCTTCTTGATGGAGTTGCGGCTTTTGAATGGAAGCTGCTACAACAAACAAAGATAACGATTTTGAGAGACATTAAGGACTTTAAACTGGGACATGTCTTCATGTGGCCCAGACATGGAAGCAACGTAGATATGAATGTGACTATTAATGATCGGAATGCTCCTATTATAAATGGTAGATTTCCTGCTAATACTGTCTCTGCAACCACTGATAATGTTTTTAAATACTGTCAGTGATAAAAATCCTGCTAGCAGGTTTATGACTAGTGTGAATCGTTTTAATGATTGTGGAACTGTTAACAATGAGTTGGGGTAAATAATGTTGAGCATACAGTACTAACATCGAATAGCGATGCTACTGATGCTGTTTCTGAAGTTAATGAATTATGTACTACTGTTACATCTGTTGATGCTAATGAAATGCAAGGCATAGAAGCACATAACAATGGGAATTTCCATCCCAAGGTTATTGTCAGTAAGACATCACTTGCTACTGATGCCACTGAACCAGTAGTTCGTCCCAAGTCACATATTCACCATTTAAATGGTAATCTCCCTCCAAATATCAACAATAAAGTGGGTGAAGGCATTTCTTTTCCTCTACTTGTCAGACCAAATCGAGGAGGGAGATGGACCAGGTCTATGAGTCAGGGGCACCAGAAGCACAAATACTCAGGAGAATATACCCAGAACCACACCCTCAAAAAATGTGGGGGAAAATGAACAGTCATTAGTTTTTAATATCTCTTCATATGTACTTTTCTTGGACGAAAGGAGAATCTTGTCCAAAGGATTAAATTTTATTCCTACATGTAGAAATAGGCTGTCAGATACTGTATTAGATCTTAAAGTTTTTTGTAGGAATATAATGCTTTGTATGCTTCATGGTAACTCAAATAAACAGGTAGGAGAGGCAGATCCTGTACCAATATGTTCTTTGAAGAAGCTGAGTGATTTTGTTCCCATTAATCACCCTTTAGTTGATGCATATATGAAGCTTACTGAGGATGAGCTTTTTAAGTACTTTGATAACACTGATTCCAAGGATAGAGTGAGAACTAGATGTAATCTTAGTTTTAAAGAGAGGAAAGCATTAAGGGACCTGCAGGATAATAAGGCAATTACGATAAAACCTGCCGATAAAGGTGGACTTATTACCATTATGGACACCACACATTATATGAGGTCTGTGGATATTATGTTAAGCGAAAAGAAATTTTATAAGAAAATCTTGACTCAAGATGTACATTTGATTGTGAGTTCAGTCTTTAATTCTCTGACAGATGTGTTTAGAGGAGGACTTATTACCAAGGACATTTATGACTATCTTGTTGTCCCAAACCCACTTATACCCATAATACAGGGGTTACCAAAGGTGCATACAAATCCATCCGATCCACCAATGAGACCCATAGTGGCGGGTGGAGGTTGGGTGACTGAACCCCTCTCAGTTTATGTTTAGAAACACCTTAGACCAGTAATTAATTCTAATAAATTTGTCCTTAGAGACTCTAAACAGTTTCTCATTGACCTTTATGACTGTGTCAAGGATGTTCATGAGTTATATAGAATACTCTTTGTTACCCTGGATGTACAATAATTATTCACGGTTATTCCCAATGATCTTGGGGTTCAGTTTGTACATGAATACCTTGTAGAACATAATGATTTTGCTCTGGTCCAAATTGATCTGGTTACATACTTTTTGGAATTGATATTGGAGAATAACATCTTTACTTTCAATGGTGATATGTATTCTCAGTGCCATGGGGTTGCTATGGGTACCTCATGTGCCAACAGTTATGCAAACATGTTCTTGGCACACTGGGAGAATACTGTACTCTTTGGCATGGAAGAATTTAAGGTACATGTTTTGTTTTATCGACGGTTTGTCGATGACCTCTTTTTATTGTAGAGAGGTAGTGCAGAAGAGTTACTTGCATTTCATAATATGATTAGCATGCTTACTACTTGCCTGGATTTTACTTTGAATTGGTCATTTACATGGATTGAATACCTTGATCTATATATTGAGAAACTGTGCAACTGTCTTATTAATACAGGCATGTTCCGTAAATCATGTTATAGAAATTCTCTTTTATATATGATCAGTATGCACCCTGGGTATATTTTTCAAAATTTGATCGGAGGCCAAGGTGTTAGGGCATCTAGGCTTAACCCCTTGGAGGATTGTTTTTTAGATGAACTTAACAGTTTAGGAAATAGACTGTTATCCAGAGGGTATCGAGAGAATGAGATTTCTGATTCATTGCATGATGTAAATGCACTATGTCAGGGCATTGCTGTGCCATATTTTGGCCCTTTAAGCGTTAGCAGCACTCATCACAAATGTGATAAGAGTAAGCTACTTAAAGTCCCTCTTTTCTATATCTCTGATAACAAGGAGTTAGTAGAAATTTTTAGTAGGAATTGGTCTGTCCTACAAGTGGATGATGACATTAAAGAGATAGTTGGTGAACGACCTAAGTTCTTGTACAAAAATAGAAAGAACTTGAAGAGGCTTCTCTGTTACCAAAATTATAATAGTGACAGTTGTAGTGGAGGTGTCACTCGTCCCTGTGGAGGGTGTAATTTTTGCCCATATATTAACACATCAGATAAGTTTTACCATCCACACTTACATAGGGAATACTCCTTCCATGCTGATGCTACATGTAAAACACCTAATATTATATATTTGGCTGAATGCCAAATATGCCATTGTTTTTATGTTGGCAAAATAAATAGTCCATTCAAGGACAGGATTAGAGAACATATGTACAACACTAGGAAACGATCTGAGAACAACACACTAGCCAAACATGTCATACGACATGATGATAGTCACTATTTTCTCTTTAGGGTCCTTGAGGTTATAGCACCTAGCATTAGGGAAGGAGATATTAGGAATCAAACTGAGTTTAGAGAGACTAATTGGATTATTATTATTCTTAGGGCTGACAGAGGTAGTGGATTGAATGAAAGAGCTTCCATAAAACCTCTGCTAAAGAAACAGAGAATTCAGAGATGATTTATACATAGACATATTTTTATGTGTATGTCTATGTTTTGTTTATTTGTGTTTATATGTTTTTAATGCGATTGGTTATATATATTGGTATTTTTTTATAAATATTTTTATATACATTTTTATATGTATGAATTAATATGAATGTTACTTTAAAAACTTATTCCAATTAGCCTCAGGACCTTACTTGTGATTGGGCTACTAGTATTTGAATCCTTATAAAAGGACTTCCTTTTACTATTGTGTTATAAGGTCTGAAGAAGCTTATTAGCGAAAGCGCTTACAGTGTTTGTGCTGTGCAAATAAAAGATTTTATGCTTTTATATCTACTGGACTGCTTGGTTGCTTCATTGTGATATTTGCAACATTATTCAGGGCTAACAGTATGCTACACATAGTCAGTCTCCAAAGCCAATGTTATGCTTCTTAAGAGTGATGTGGTGAATTTCATGGCACCCTTGCAGATGGACAATGCCTGTGCAAATGCTGAATCCTACACAAATGCACTTTAAGCACTCACATAAGTGCAGTGATTGTGCCATTGAAACAGAACCAAGATTCAACCAAACGCAAACAGGAAGGCAATCAAGTGGTACCCTGCCTTAAACTGTACCACAGAAGGTAGTAACTGTTGCAAGAGTGAACACACATGAGTGGAGGTGATCCCTGGTCAGCCTCAGTAAGATGCAGATACACCATATAAAACCACACAAAGCTACTGTGAAACTAATCAGCCACATATTATGAGGCCAACCACAGAGCATTCTATATCTGTGTCATGAATTGTGATGGCAATAACAAGACCTGCCCTGCTTCACAGCACTATGGCATGAGAACTACTGCACCTACAGAAATAGCACTTGTTCATCCAGATAGGGTCTTGGATAACCTAAACCCACTCTCACCTCCCCCCAACAGGTACACATATTTATATATCCATGTACACTACAGAGCCCCTGTAATAACAACTATGCAAGTACAAGCTGCAATCTCTAAAGCCATACATACAGCTTGCATGGGACCTGTCAACATCCCAGGGTGTATTTTACACAAATGTCAGAAAAATCTGCTCTCCACATACACATCATGTTCAGTCATAGCTTCATGTCAGCCTGTGTACACACTGAATGGTGCACAGCAACTGTTATCACACCCCATGAAGGGGGAGTCACTGCTGATAATGGGGAAGAGTGCACTACTACCCTGCTGAGTCTGGTCTGTAAGGCCATGAACCTTGATCAACTTATTTGATGTAGTCAGTACAGATGTAGATGACAGTAAGGTTGATTCACACAGCATATCATGACCTTGCCAGGTCTTAGAACACCATCACCCATACTGTGCTCCAGCTACACTCAGTAAACTAGGTGTATATTCCTATGTCACAGGATTGGTTGGCAACTGGACTGCTGGCAGAACCAATACTACAGAAGGTGTCTGGCTTATACACGCATATCAAACCAGTGCCAGCTACAGTAATGCAGGGTTCATTCCTGGTACTCCCCCTCTTTGTTACCTATACCTTACAGACTAACACAGAAGGTATCTGCCTGTTGAAGTTTACAAATGACTATGAGCTAGGAGCAATAGCTGAATCAATGAGTGATGCGGGCAACATACAGAAGGGCCTTTGTGGGTCAGATGTGTGGTGTGTGACATATGGCCACAATCTGACATCTAAGTATTGCATTGGCATCCCCGATGTTAAAAACCCTGTACCCATGAACTACCACCTAGGCAGCGGTCAACATAATGGAAACTGTGTGTGTATGGGATGCAGCTGGACAGTAGTCTTTCCTTTGATAGTCACTTCACCACACCTGTCAGGTAGTCGTAAGTGGCATCCCTAATCATGACAGGGTGCCATCCATGAATAGATCACATATAACCTTTAAGGGTTATTGGCCATGTTCAGATGGCCTACACTGGCCTTCCCAAACCCTAGCTCCACTATGTAGCATGATGCCTACACTGAATAAAGCCATGTCCAACCCAGAGATGTTGGACATGCTACACTCACACTTCCTGATTTCAAATAAACACATACTTCATGGACATCCACCTTTCTATTACAAGGATCATAACATGCCTGACAGATCCCTGTACCATACACTTTACATACTCCTGTCATACTATGCATCCCTGTCCAGCGAAGCTGCACATTGCCCCTCTTTGAGACATGGTGTGATGACTGCATGGCAAATATATCAGTAACCCTGTGGATCAGTTCTGTGGCACTGCTTGAACTGGCCACAGAAAGTTACCTGTCTGTTGGCTACAGCTAGGTAACTTTTCAGCCTAGGCTTATAAATGGCCCAGGGCATATAGCCTACTAGTTCACTATGACCATACATGCTATAGTTGATATCCAACCCTGCAAATACCATCAAGCTACCCATTGTCCCATGTGTTTCACATGTGCAACACAGGTAATACATGGCAGGATACTATACTGTTGTACAGTGCCATGTAGATGTCTATGGCAAAACACATACATGTAAAACGTTCCATGAGCATGTCTGCAGGGTCACAGGTCATGTCCCTTAAGGCTGTGTATGACTATATATGTGACATATACACAGCATTAAGGTCTCTTGCATTAATGTGAACACATCCAGGCATGTGTTGATAGGTAAAGACACAAGTACAGGCAAACAGACATGCCCACATCAAGAAAACATCCACATGGAGTATGAACAATGTCATCACTTAATACACACATATGTGGTGATAACATCAAATCACCAGTAAGTGTCAAATGTGTGAGTTAATCATGTCAGTGGTGTTAGTGTCATGCAGATTTGCAAAGACATATTTGTAATCATAATAAATGCTGTACTTCTGTACTTCTCTGAGTTACTGTGACCTGTTTCCATCATTATGTCTTCCAGGTACGCCGCGTGCCAGGCTGCCATCATGCACCCGCTTGGAGGATGAGGTCCTCATTCCATGCCTCCTTGCCAGCCATGAGACACTCTTCAGCCATGTGCCACAGGATGCACAACTGCGGGATGCCCAGTGGGAGGAACTTCGCAGGAGGGTAAATGATGTTGGCAGCTACAATCGCACCTATCAGCAGGTGTGCTGACACTGCACCAACCTCATTAGATAGGTGAAACAGCATGCAAATGCAATCACCAGGGAACAAGCTGTGACAGGTGGGGGGCCACTCACCCAGCCCCCACTCACACGTACTGAGGAGCTACTGGCCAACCTGGGGCAACCTGTAGAACTTCATCCACAAGCTTTAACTGGAATTGTGGAGGTGGGTGTCTGACAACCACTGAGCCGAGAGTTGCCTGGTAAGTCACTACTGCACATAGAACACAAGTATATTTCATTTAGTTACATGTGTCACTGTACAATATTTAACATAACATAATATGCAAAGCATGTATGCATACATGCCACATACTATAGTTTGCTACTCTATGTATGCACAGATGTGCATACTCCATAGTATAATCGATTATACTGGCTTATATGCTAACATGCACATTGCACCCTGTAGCTATCACACAGGTGTCGATAATGATCTTACTGCTGTGACACTCCTATTTATGTACCTCTGGCATTTCACAGCATCAGCAGCCTGTTGCAGGTGAGATTGTTATTATTTATCAGGCTTAATAATGTACAGATCATATTAATTGCATGCTATCTGCCATGTGGCAATTTAACACACGTACACATAATGTATGGTGGTATGACTGTCGCACAATGTCATGTGCTATCTGACATGTCCATGACATTTTGTGGGCTGACTGCAACACTGATTAACTATCCTGCAAAACATGATATCTCTCATCCCAAACATACCATCCTTTGTCTGCATAACCCTGTCCTCAGTGGAGTATATGACATCTACGGGTATATTTCATATGGGACAACATGTGGAATAGATGCCCATCACAACCATTGGACAAAACGTATTTACACATGGCCATGGAGGATGGCCAGAGAAATGTGTTGCACAGCATACACATACAACCACATCAGGCCACAGATACAGTACATTCACCTTGCTGGTGTCAAACATCACTGTCATGCTTGCTCCTCATGTGTGTGAGGTACACAGATGGCATGTGGGACATGGAGTACTGCTAGGTTAGCCACGTCTGGGCATAGTTGCCAGGCATCAGCAATATGGTTGCAAATGTGCAGGGGTGTCATCTGTATACCCTTCAGTGACCTGTGTCACACATTCCACATTAGGGTTTAGTGTGTATACACCTCAGTGATGTGGGTCACATTCCACATTAGATATGTACTGTATCTGAACACAGTCATGGCTATGAACTGTGTCTGTAACTCACACTGTATAGCAATAGTGAAGCCACATGATGCCCTGCAATGGCTATGCACATCATCTCAATGTGCAGTATGTCACTGTATATCTGTAGGGTGGACTGACAACATTGTGTCAGCTGAAGGTCCATGTTAATATAATACGTCTCTGCATTGGGACACCATTACCTCACTGTATATTTGAAAGGACACCATTGTGTTAAACATGTATGCATGTCATTCAACACGTCAGCAGAAGACATGCCATACTACATGTGATTGGCAAGGTTATATGCCACACATCAGGCTGGTGTACTGTTAACCTGTGCTGTTCTGTGGCACCATTGCAAAGTAGGGACAGCCATGTCAAACATGTGTGTACAGCCACATGCACATTATCTGTAGACTCAGCTCAGGGGTAAGCAAAATAATGCGGAACAGACATGCACTGCTGTGGAGGAAATATGCAAGCTAGGGCTCAGGCAAACATAATATTCACTCAACATACCCTTCTGCTCATGTCCTTGTCACACATATGGGCAGTGGCCAACACAGAGCATCAGTGGCAGATGTACACAAGTCAGCGATGGTCTGTTAAACTGTGGGGTATGTTGCACAAAACATGGCAGTGCAGTGCAATGGTGCATAGTGCATGCATTGTGTTGCAGGTTTGGGGCATGACCTACTAACACAAATGGTGCAACACAGGGATGTATGCTAACTACTACTATAATTGTGTAAGGTGCATGCCTTCTGCTATAACACATGCATGCTGTTGTGTGCAACATAGGGATGAATGATGACTACCACTATAATTGTCTAAGCTGAATGCCTTCTACCATATCACATGCATGTTGTATGCCATTGGGTGCCATATCATGTTTCTCTGTCTGTGTCTGTCTGTCTGTGTGTCTGTGTTTCTGTGTTTCTGTGTGTATGTGTGTCTGTACTGTGCTGTATAACTTGTAATGTATGGTTCCTGTCTGCCTCTCACAGGTGTTGATGTAGGTGCATTGCCCTCCTGCGGTCCACCTGATGTTAGTGTCCCCACCCACTCTAGCAGTGATGATGAAAGTATGATTGAGGCACAGGCAGGGTTGTCAGGGGCTGAATCTGTGCCATTAGTTGCCATTCCACCTGTATCCCCCTCATCCCCGCACACAGTTCTCATGCCTATACATACCCCATCACCAGTGGCCATAGAGGAAGGAAGTTGGTGGGTGGTAGCATGGAACAGGAATGTGTGGAGACTATGGAAGGTGTGCCTGCACATCATGATCCCAGCCAACTGACTGGTGATGTCCCACACAGACATGTGCCCAGGGCTGCTCATAGGAGGACTTCTGGCCAACGAGCCCCTGCAAGACATAGCACATCAGCTGTTGTCACCAGACGCATGTTTCAGGCTGTAATGGAGGCACAGGCATGTGCTGAATGGCACAACAGTGAAGGTCTTAGGCTTCAGAGGGCTGCTGTCTGTTCTTTAACTGACAACATCCAGGCAATTGCAAATGCTCAACATCATCTTGCAGTTGTTTTGGATAGACGATTGGGTGACATGGTGGGAGTCCTTGACCATGGCTTGTCAGTCATTGAGCATGGAATGTCTGTGCTGGAACATCTGGTGGGAGTGAGGTGTCAGGGATGTGGATGTAGGCCAGCTACATCACCTGTTGAAGGTCTACATGAACATGCTACATCACATGCCCACTCCCCATAGTGGTGGTAGCAACAGCAGTGCAGCTGGTGCTGTGTTGTCCACATCAGGACATGGCAGGCCATGTGCACATGGTCCTGGATGGTCCCAACAGGGACATGGTTCCAGTGGACATGTGTCATCAGACAGTACCCAATCTGGACCTCTGCCTGGTAGTGCCAGTGCAACCCCTGGCAGGTGCAGATCACGTGGACATGGCCAGACACCGTGAACTGTAAAACCTGCCCTGTACAGTCTGCAGCTGTCAATAATACCCCTGTGTAGGCCAGCCACATGCCAGACCTGTGTGCATACACACACACACACACACACACACACACACACACACACACACACACACCAGTAACAAATGCAGGACACCTCAACACACACACGTATAACATCCACACATGCCCAATGAGATCAAAGGCCCTAACCCACACAAATAATGTCATCCAATGGTGCAGCCTAGGCCTCTGGCAAACATTATCACCCTGTGCATATGATGATGCCTGTGCCACATCCCTGTCATCCACACCATCAGTGCAGGGACATGCTCATATGGTCTGATGTACAGGCTGAACATACTAGGAAGGCAATTGTAGATTACCATTGTTGAGTAGTGTTGACAGGCAGCAGACATACCATGTACTACAGTTTTAGAATGCATTTTGTGCTTTTGGCAGTATGTATCATGTGTATCAACAGCAACTGCATGTTGATCTTGATGTTCTGCCTTCCTCTTTCAGGTGTAATTGCATGTGCCGGGGGATATTAGTGTTTGCAGTTAGTGTCTCGTATGTAAATGTAGACTACTCACAGGTCTGTATGACAATACCTGCATGCACTTTGTAGCTTCCACATCACAGTTATAATCTCCCAAGTTTAAAACATGTTTACTGATCTAATGATCCAAGAGCATGACAGCTGTGTAGTAAGCTATTGTGGCCAGAGCCGTCACATCCATAGTGGGTGACATCAAAGGTATAGTTATCTGGAGTGGGGAGGAGGTAAAAGAGTGGTTTAGCAGATGACAAGGGTAAAGGCCAGTGGAAAAAGTCATTTCTCATTGGGAAGCAGTAATACCCGCTCCCATGACAAGATGCAAACACACATACACACCCACACACTCGGGGATTCACAGACCCAGTAACACACCCACGTACTCAGGGATTGACAGACACAGTAACACACACTCTGACACACACACAGTTGCCAGTGTTGGGATGAGAACCCCTGCCTATGTGCAAATCATCATTATAGTACTACTCAATTACAAGACACACCACAGAGATTACACATGTAAAGGTAGTCAGAATGGCCAAAGATCGAGGATATCAACAGGGATACTAGAATGCGGCAAGTGTATGTGGGGAGGGGGGGGTTCATCAGTAGGCCATGTAACAACAAGCCTCACCCCAGGGCATACATGTTTACAGGTGGTTAGAATGCCCTTCTAAGATTGATGACAGGACTCTAGATTGTATTGAGTGGCTGGGGGGAGGGGGTCTTATCATTTCACTATGGTAAAATATAGCCTCACTCCATGGACCAAAAGCCATGCATATACACACACACACACATACACGCTGTGGCATTCACAAAGATATACACCTATGTCACACATATACAGACACTTGACATGTGTGAGATTCAAACTCCTGCCTATGTCTTGCTTTCTACACTTCACTCTGTACAGATGTCTGCAACAGTGTACAGGACAGATACAAACATTTGGGATGTATTCCCCATCATACGTGACATATATGGACACACACACACGTGCCAGTACTGTGAATTAAACACCTGCCTATCTCATGATAGGTATTACAGAGTTACAGCACTATCACACGTATTACAAAGCATACTGACTCTTTCCTTTGCCAACTGTGCTGATATATGCACAATATATGCACAGGGGAGGTGTTACTGTTACAGGTGTCAAGAGGTTTGTCTTCAGTGTCACCCTTACTGCATTCTACGTTGTGTGTCTTCCCCTTAAATTAACAAAACCATAGGTTAGCAGTTACAAAGGTTATTGTAGGAATGGTTGTAACACACCTGTGAGCTGTTCTCAGTAATCATTCATCTGCAAAGTAGCCCCACCACTTAATAGTTATGTCCAAACATCTGTCCATACCTAAAGTACAGCTTACTGTACTTTGACCATATCACCATATACAGTTGGCAATGTTGAGGCTGCATTGCAACTGCATGATGTGCTAAGACAATACTCACCTTCAAACATCAGACACTGCACATGCATGGAATCTAAACACACATCAATACATGTACACATATGCAGTCTCCATCAGTAAGTGGACTAGCAGGTCATGAGGATACATTCCACACCTTCCCCTCACCATGTGTGAAACCTAGCTGAGCATTACACCATAATGGATGTTGTATTCATGTACTGGTAGGACATACAACCACCTTCACTGAGTAGCTAAGTGTACATTTATGCCAACAGCACATATCAGCAAGACACAAACACAGCAATATTCCATGTCATGATCCCACAAACTGTTAGTTGACAGTTCCACTGTGAAGCTAGAGCACTGTAATGGTCAACAGTGAGCACATCATATTTGCCACACACACATCATATTTGCCACACACACTTCATGATTACTGGAAGAGTGCCAGCAATGTGCTCTGTTTGAGCTAGGCATTACACTTATTCAAGCATGTACAAGGTCTGCGGCTTGTAAACATCTCACCTCAGCATGTTCTGGCTATTGTGGTAATTAAGTTAATGTCTAGACAGCACACAGCATGCATGGCTTGCAATTGTTGACATGGGGTATATGTAGGAGCTGTGGGTCACACATGGCTGTACATGTCATAGACATATCACCTGTAACTACTCGGGAACATACAGGGAGCATAGTTGTATTTCCCTGAGTCTGTCAATACAGGCCATGTGTGTAGGTCCTATGATCCTATTATTTGGGTATGTTTGTAGGCATTGCATTTGGTAGACATGTCTAATGACATACATGCCACATGGGTTGTTGTATGATATGATAGGTGTCATGGGTGACCAGTAGAGAAGGAATATTACCTCTGTCAACATAGATATCAGACTTTATATACTGTTAGCATTCAGCAGCCATGGACCTATCTTCCACGTGCATGCGTGTAATGAATGTAGCCACCTGTATGTACAAAGGACAACAACAGCTATGGTATTTTCATTTATGTTGTATGAGTGTGGGATGTACATATCTAGGTCATATCCAACCATGAGGGTGTTGTTTACTGGTGTACAGCAACAGTCAATTGTGTTAATGCTGACAACATCTGAGGGACCCTGGTATGTGTACAACTGACCTGGTTACAAACAGTGGTATTATTGCATTGCATAACACATTATGCAACTGTGTCAGTACATGGGTACTTTACACAGTTGATGTAGGGCTAAGTACAGTCCACCAGTCAAAGGTTATTTGGTGTTGTACCATACTATTTCATACCACATTTATGGATGTGTGTTGGTAGTCTGAGGACATGGTGGTAGAGGTATATGAGGATAAAACCTAGAATGTAGCTTTTGCCACTGTTACCTGTACCTGACTCATCTGTGATGCATTATGTTGGAGTAGTGGTCTTTACTTGTGAGTAGCCTTTATGAATATGTGGACACCACCACCTGGAGTGGTCTGTACCAGTGTTATGGCCCACATGTCTGGATCTGAGTTATATGGTGGTAATGCTATTGTGCACTACAGAGCCTTCAGCCAGGTGTTCCTCACTGCACAGATGTAAGTATTCTCCGTTGTAGGTTCTACATTGAGCAAATGGATTATGACAGCCACACATCTAGCACTGGTTAGCATAAAGCATCCAATGCAATTGTCTTGTAGGTGTCAGGGTGTTACTTCTGTGTTTAGGACATTTGCCTTGGAATGGCACTATATGGGTAAATGCGACCTAGGTATTATCCACACTCCCTTGAATCATGGATGCATGTGATCTGTGACAAAGGCTTGTCTTCTTTTAGTCATGTCCTCCCAGAATGACAGACACTGGACAACCTCATAGTTACAGCAGGACATTGGCTCATTGTTTTGGTCAAGCCATTGCCACTCATACCATGACATCACTGCGAGTGGCAATATTGTGTTTGGTGTCAAATTCTACATCTAAGATGACGGACAGCAGCAGATGTTGTGTAGATGACCAATGTCAGATATACTTAGTGGAGCGGTCCTGCTAATAATGACAACTACTAACACAGTTGGGAGAGGTCATCTTGACACCTGCACATCAGTACCATTAGACAATGGGGCTCAGATATTATGCTTGCACATGCCACTGTTCCAAGTATAATGTCACTGTCCACAACCTGATATCAAAGTATGCCTTTCAGGGCAGCAATGTGTGTGACACATGCTGTACTTTGCATCCACCTGTGTGTCCCAGTTAACCAATTGTCTGTCACTTCCACACATGCATGATTGTGTATACTTCACATATATATGGCAGTACTTCATGTACATGTATGCATGTGTATCACATAGCACAGATGCAGATATATCATTTACGGGCCACATACAGGTATCTGGTAGTAAACCCTTATGATGTGCATATATACTGACAGTTAAGATGTACATAGCTGTAAACCTGTGTGTTTACAATAGGAGTCCATTACAATGTGTTCTGTACATCTAAGTGTATGAGCATGCACACTGTGGCTATCTGTGGTTAGAATCAGAGTGCATCCCAAACAGCCCTGTGCTACTAAGTGTATGATTGTACCCACTGCCACCTTGTGTAATTTGAGTCAGTGCATCTAAATAATCCCTTTGTTTCTGTGTATGAGCATGCCCAGTATAACCTTGTGTAGTTGTAGTCAGAGTGCATCCCAAATGGCCCTGTGCTACTAAGTGTATGAGCATGCCCACTGTCACCTTGTGTAATTGGAGTCAATACATCCAAACAAGTCCTGTGATTCTATGTGTATGAGCATGACCACTGTAACCCTGTATAGTGATAGTAGTTGTCCATTCCACAGATGGGCATACTCCAGTTCAGGGCTTGTTGTGCTACAACTATACCTCTCAGGCCTACCTATGTCTTACCTGCTTATGATGTGTCTTGTTTGTGCATACGGGTTGTAATGGACTCCCACTTTAAACACACAGGTTTACAGCTATGTACATCTTAGCTGTCAGTATCCCTCTTGATGTCCTCAATCTTAGAAGGGTATTCCGACTGCCATAAAAAGTGTAATCTCTGTGGTGCGTCTCATAACTGTGTAGTACTGTAATAGTGATTTGTAGATAGGCAGGAGTTCTGATCCCACCACTGGCAACTGTGTGTGTGTGTGTGTGTGTGTGTGTGTGTGTGTGTGTGTGTGTGTGTCTGCATCCTGTCATGACAGTGGATTTTACTGCTTTCCAAAGAGAAACCACCTTTTGCACTGGCCTTTATACTTGTCATCTGCTAAACCACCCTTTCCCCCCCTCCCCACTGCAAGTAATCAGTCCTGTGATGTCACCCAGCTCAGAAGCAGAAGCAGATTAAGTGTAATTGTATGGGTTCTGTGGCACATACCCCAACTGCATACCACTCTACTAGTTACCTTTACATAGGCAGGACTTGTAAGCACAATACTGGCAAGTGTGTGTGTGACTACCCTGTAGCCAGGCATACACATGTGTTATGTCTTTTAACATACTGCACACCGTGGTAGTCATCTGTGGTGAGTAGAGTCTACAAAGTATTACATAGTTAGGAATAGAAAGGAATAGACAGTCAAGAATGACTACTGTTGGGTATGTTATTTTCCTGTGCCACTGTCGAGCAGTGACACAGAAGTGGTCCCCAGGGTGTATTTCCATACCCATCATTCCCCCACCCAAACACCACAATCCTCGAGGTATATTTCCTTAACCATCATTCCCCACCCCAAACTCCACATACACAACAACCATCCCTTCTCTGGTGAACTGATTAAGATTTAAATGTTATAATACAAGAGTTGCCTCTGTTTTGTGTACACATCAATTCCTTTGGAACCCTTCTGTGTCACAAAAGGTGTTCAGACATGTTTATATATATGGCTATAGCTGTGTCTGTGTGTATGTATATATATATATATATATATATATATATATATATATATATATATATATATATGTGTGTGTGTGTGTGTGTGTGTGTGTGTATACACATCCCGTAAGTGCATATATGTATTTAGTATTTAGTTATAACAGTTGTAGATATATAGACTTGTCTATGCTGTTTCACAGAGTACACTACATTCAAGGGTACTGTACATATGTACAAAAAGTGACTGTCCCATTTGTTTTCAGTACTGTGGAATACCTGTAGTAAATGTGTATTATAAAAACGATGAAACATGTATACAACCCAGATGGCTTAGTGGTAAGTCCAGTGACCTTGATGTGCATGGGCCAGGGTTCAAGACCTGCAAGTTTTGTTGATAATGTAATTTATGACTGAATAAGGCACTTATACATGGGTGTACATGTGTATTTGCAACAGTAAGCAGCAGGTACACACAGTTAAAAGACATGTACAACTCGCAGTACACATGAAATGCCCTTCTTTGGCAATCCTGCTGATGTTACCCACCTAGAAATACACTTCTGAGACTATTGCAATGAGGTAATCTCTGTAGCACTTCCTGTAACTGTGTTATGCTGTAGTATGATAAACTGGTTTGGTAGGGGTTCTAATCCCAGACTTATCAACTGTGTGTGTGTCTTTGTCTGCCTGAGGTGGGTATAATGCTTTTTAGAGTATGCACACTCCTTACAATTCAGATACTCAACTTTGGCAAGGATGCTGATGTCACCCACCTAGAAATACACCTCTCGGACTGCTTTAACCCAGTAATCTCTGTAGCGTGTCAGGTAACTGTGTACTGCTGGTGTGATTTAGAACTGTGGTAGGGTTCCAGCCACAACTATGGCATTTATGTATGTTTTGTGTGTGTTTCAATGTCTGTGTAGGGAGCAATGCATTATAGCCTACTCACTCGCAGGACATTTACAATACCCTACTTTGGTAAACTTGCTGATGTCATTCCTTGTCAAATACACCTCTGTGGAACAAGTTCCTTAGTAATCCTTGTGGTGCGTCCTATAACATCTCCATGCAGCAGTGTGATATAGATCTTGGTCATGGGTTCTATACCCACACATGTGTGTTGTGTGTGTCTCACTGACTGTTTTGTGAGCAATGCATTTTGGGCTACTCACTTGCAAGAAATTTGAAATGCCCTACTTTGGTAAACATGCTGATGTCATTCCTTGTGAAATACACCTTTGAGGATGGGGTAGTCTGGTAATCTTGGTAGCACATGCTCTAACTGCATAATGCTGTAGTGTGATAAACTAGTTAGGTAGGGGTTCTATTCCAAGACATGGCAGGTGTGTGTTTGTCAGTCAGACCCTGTATGGAGGTGGCTGTGAGTGTCTAACCACTGGACATGTTGAGGAGTGGGTTTTGTAGTTTTCCTATATGGTGGCCATATTAAATGTCACAATGTCCACCTCACAAGGATTACAGATTTCAATCAGTCAAGAGACTGAGCTGGCAAGCCATACCGCTACATCTGGTGAACAAAGTAACCAACCCTACTACTACCCAGAATACAGTCTGAACCCATGTGTCATACACAAACACACTTGCCTAGAAAATCCCAATATGTTGCTAGTACCCTGTACATTGTTGACAGATAGTAGGCATGGTGTGATTGCAGTGGGCTGCAGAGGGCATGGCACCCTGTCCACCAGCACAATAGGCACATAATTGCGGACGATGCACCTTCACTATGTTCCTCACTGGACACCTGCAACATATGTGGTGCCATCAAATGTGATCCACAAAGGACATACAATGCCTTACACACATGCCCTGTATGGACAGATGACACTGACACCAGGGAATACCTGTATCATGCTATCAATGCAGGTGCAGTTTCAACCTGCTGTCTATTAGCAGGTCCTGCCACACCAGGTCAGGATTGGCTCATCTGATGATGACAGTCTGTGTACATAACATGTGCCAGGCAAACCAGGTACACTTAAACATGTCACTGTATATTAATGTGGGACGTGCACATCCCAGGCAATGTCCATGTCAAGGACTATCAAACACAGATATGGCATGCATTGCAAAGCAATGGCCACACAAAATAGTAACCAGGATGACAGGGTGGTTAATACAATACCCATCTGTGTGGGACATTGCAGACACTATACCCCTGAACCACACTGCAGACCATAGTCAGGTGGCCTGATGCCAAGGATTACCCCTCACCCAGCCTTGTACAGCCATCTTGCACAGCCATCCATTACACACCCATGAAGCAATGCGCACATGCATGTCAGTACTGGCACCTTGTGTCTGCATGTGGGGTATGATGTTCCCAACCACAGTCACACCCAGTATAACTCCCATTGGCATACTGACTGATGTCAGACATGTTCAACATACCCTAGCCCATAGAACCTCAGCATAACCCCTGTGGTGCATGTAATACCTGTGCATTACTGTAGTGTGGCAAACTAAGTAGTTAGGAAGTGTATTTGTTAGCCTGCCAAAGTGTGCCAATGTGTCTGAGTCCCTTAGAGAGTGTGGTTGTGTTGACAATGACATCTGTTCATGTGGACAGCCATGTGTGCTGTACCTAATGCATGTCTACTATATCTCTGTTGCAGATGTTGCTCACCAGCACACATATATGTTCTTACAGCACACCATCATGTCAGCTATGTGGCACATGGAGTAACTGCATGCACTTGTAATAATAATGGCTAGTCAATCAGGGGGTTGAATCCCTGTACTGGTAGGTGTGTGACAGAAAAATACTTAGGTTTTAGACTCCCAGCCCTTCTCTGATGTACTTTGCCTCTGTCTGTCCCTCCCACACACTCTCTGGTGGGTGTGGAGATGTACACCTGCTCAGCAGCAGCTTGTGTTTTGTAAGGGATGGTCATGATCAGGTGATGGCCTCTGCACCTATTGCAGTCCTCCTCTAGCTGATTGCATGTGGAACAGCTGTGGTGACATTCCCATAGCCAATTGCATGGAAACACAGTACAATATCTAGGAATATCATGCTGGTGTTTGCCCATGACAGACGCTGTGAGTGGAACCTGGATCTGGTGTTTGATAAACAGCATCAGATAAAATATGGATATTGCTCAAACAACATACACAGTGGAAAATAGCCTAAAGACAGGAGGGTGATGTGCCAGACATGACTACAGCATGTAAGTGTAGCTATGCTTCATTCAGACTACTGCCATTTTAACAGGTTGTGTGTGGTAATGGCTAGTCTGCATGTTTTAATAACTGACAAAAAAAACCCCCATCTGTAGGGTCATCTCTGAACTGGTCAGTGTGTGTAACCATTTGTTTCTTGTGATACTCACAGAACACACATCTGTAAACTGAAGAAGCATAGTGTGAGGATTGCAGTCAGTACACAGTGACAGTGATGAGAGTTACTGCCATTGCATCCCTGATTGGACATACGTCACATGAAACAGTGATATGACAGTCACTGTCTGAGGTTATCACAGTGACATGCCAATAATGGGCCACTGTTCATAGCTGCAGTCACAAGTCATCTATGCTTTGGACAGATGCCATGCAGTATATATGCATGTGTTGTGTTCCCTCTGCAAATGTATGACATCTGTTGTCTTGGGTTGATGGTAATATCTATGCATGCTGTTATAAGTAATCCTGAATGCTGTTGACTATTAGTAAGCCTTATCTGTGTTAAAACTGCAACACCATAGGCTGTATGGGATTGGAGGTCCCGGCAGAACTACCTGTCCCACTTCAGCAGGCCATGGCATCGGGCACCAGCATGTCTGGGGCCCAGCCTTTGACCTCCACCTCTGTTGGCTCTGCACCACCTTCTGATGGAACCGCCACTGGGGATGGGGCTTGCCCCCCTGAGAGCAGGTCCAGACAGGAACCTGTCAGCCATCATATAGTCCAGGCCATGGTGTGTAGGGAGCTCAATAAGGGGTTTTGAGGCCAGCTACACCAGCTCAAGGGCAGAGTGGCACATTTAGAGGGTGAGCCTGCCCCTCCTAGACAGCCCCAGCACAGCCACCTTTGCAGCTGTGAAGGTGCAGTGGTGGCTGCCCATGGGTGGGGATCTCCATCCCACTGTATCCATTTGAGGGCTCATAGGCTTGTGACTGCCAAACACCCCTCCCCGTCCAAGGTGTATCCCCCCCACATGTGTCATATACTGCCCCTGTATGTTGTCTTGTCTGTCTTGTCTGTCATCCTAACCAACCTATCCTCCACGAGCATACCTACTCTACTTCCCCAACATCCCACTCTCACCTTACGAAAATGGAAACAAAAGGCCAATCTGTTCCCAGAACAACTTTTGCCCCGTACATATCTGACCATTTCACACACGTGTCCATTGGACACATGTAACCTTTTTAATTTGCATCACAACATACTACTGTTGTCCTCACCCCTCTCTCAGGCACACGATCCTGGTATGCACATGAGTCCTAAAGGTTCCAGGTACACATGATGCAGATGACCCCATTGTACACACAACACTACCAGTCCCTCTATGGTTACCCCATTTAATTTTTAATGAAGATGATGTTGCACACAGCACCTTGAAAGAGTACTGTTCTCACATAATGATTGGACGGGAACTGTTTTGTTAATGTAAATAAAATGCTCAAAGTAATGTATTTGTGCAATGTACAAATGTTTGCCTGTATTAGTGACACATGTCCGTCTGAGGGAGTCTTGATATTACATAGGACAACACCACTACATAATACAGGAGTTGCTGGTGCTTCTCCTTTCATTCTTTTTTAATCATTTGTTGTGACATAGTATGTTCTTGATATATCTATATATATCTATATCTATGTATGTATGTGTGTGTGTATATATATATATATATATATATATATATATATATATATATATATATATATATATATATATATATATATGAACATAAACACACACACATACATCTACATAATGAAATACATTTCCTATACTGTTGAATGACTGTGCTGGATGATATATTTGTGATAACTGATAATACCACAGCCGGCAGAAGACCAGGTCCAAAGGAGTGACGAAAATGGAGCTTTAACGCAATTTTATTTTTTAAAAAAAACCCATATTTTCATACATTATACACATTTCCTAGGATACATTTATATTGATTTAATAGTACTTCTTAACCTGGGTATTAGTATTATATATTTTGAGTTATACTTGTAGTTTCAGTTAGACTAGATTACTTGGGCAGGCCTAATACAACTCCATATCGATGGTCTTGACACACACCCCCTATTAGTATTAGTATTTTTAGTATTGTATTAGTATTTATATTACCTTTCTGAGACTTAGGATGGATTCACCTTCTTGCATATCTACTCCTTCATTACACAACAGGTATAATTTTTTACTCATTTTATAGTTCCTTCCCCTTTTTTGGTAGGGACTTGCCCTCTGGGAACCCATTTAGTTAGGTTTATGCATGCACTCTTAGCGTAGAAATTGATGGACTCGATTATTGCTTGGCAACACTAAAAGCCTAGATTAGTTGACTTAGATGGCAATAAAAGTCGAAGTTTATTAGAGTGCTGCATGAATCTCTTTGAATTGTGGAAATATTAGATAGCTTCTGTTATGATGATTGGGTATGTGCTGTAAACTTTAAGCTGGTGCTTTTGAATTTTAACAAATTTTATAATTTCTACTTTTTAATGATTGTTAAAATTAAGTGCGCAAGTCCATGTTTTACAATGGTGACGTCACCTTTAGAAAAACTTTTTAAATGGACTTTGGCGCCAACTTGCTTGTATCTTCTGATGAAGCTACTGTTTAATCAGTAGCGAAAACGCTATTTTGGTGGTTTTTTTAAAAAATAAAATTGCATTAAAGCTCCATTTTCATCACTCCTTTGGACCTGGTCTTCTGCCGGCTGTGGTATTATCAGTTTTCTTTTTGTTACGGTTCATATTTGTGATAACATTCGATGTCTGTGTCTCTGCCATGGCTTAGTGGTAAATCACATTGGGTGTGCTGTGCAGGGTCCTGGTTTCAAGTCTTGCACAGGCTGTTTATTTTGTTGATGGGCAGAACAAGGGCCATTGGATACGGAGTGATTAAGGCACTTTTAAGCAGTTGTGAGCGGGTGTGCGACAGTAACCAGTGATTACTTTTCTTTACTTTTCGTTACAGTTCCTTACACTCAGTTACCTTCTTGATTGCTTAACCTGTGTAGGCAGTGCTTACCCCCACCCACTGCTCACTGCTGCTTAAAAGTGCTTACTCCCACTTACCCTCGTGCTAATTTCTTTAAAAGAAAAAAAAAGGGGTGATAGGAAAGTGGTGAAAAAGGGGCATAAAGAGGGAAAGAGAGTAGGCAAGGTAGCTAGGGATGTGCAGGAAGGGTGTAGGGAAGGTCCATAGCTGTCCATTTCTTCTACAGCAAGGGCTGTGCATATGTAATACATTTGGTAGTACATTTAGACAATCACAACCCTGAGAGAGGGGTGAGGACAACAATAGTATGTTGTGATGCCCATTAAAAATTTTTACATGTGTCCAGTGGACACGTGTGCGAAATGGACAGCTATGTATGGGGCATGCTTTTTTTGCGGGAACAGATTGCCCTTTTTTTCTTTTATGTTTAGGTGAGAGTGGGATGTTGGGGAAGGAGAGGAGGTATGATTAGGGAGGATAGGTTGGGTAGGATGACAGACAAGACAAACAAGATGCATACAGGGGCAGTATATGACACATGTGGGGGGAAACAACTTGGATGGGAAGGGGTGTTTGGAAGTCGCAAGCCCATTATCCCACAAATCGATACAGAGGGACTGAGTGGGCAATCACCACTGCACCTTCACAGCCCAAAAGGTGGCTGTGCTGGGGGCTGTCTAGGAGGGGAAGGCTCACCCTCTAGTTGCACCACTCGGCCCTCAAGCTGGCATAGGCAGTCTCGAATCTCCCTGTCAAGCTCCCTATGCACCACGGCCCGGACTGTACCACAAGTGACAGGTTCCTGTCCGCTCCCACTCCCAGGGGGAGGCTGAGCCCCGTCCCCTGTGTCGGTTCCACCCAAAGGTGGTGTAGGGCCAATGGACGAGGAGGTCCCAGGCTGGACCCCAGATGTGCTGGTGCCCGGTGCCATGGCCAGCTGAGGTGGGACAGGTGGGTTTGCTGGGAACGGCTTTCCCATATGAGCTATGTTGTAGCATGTTTAAGGCAGATATGGGTTAGTAATAGTCAACAGCATTCACGGTTAGTTATAACAGCATGCATAGGTATTCCCATTACCCAGGGCACCAGATATAAAATAGTTGCAGAGCAGGCAGAACACATGCATATATGGGTAAACAGTGGCCATTACAACAACATGCAGGTTTCATTGATGGCAACAGGACACCAATATGGGAGTATTTTAATATGGCACATGCATAGAAACAGATGTGAATATTTATAAACCAATAGGACATATGTCCCTACAAAGGTTAGGAGTGTAGACATACCAAATGAGTTGTGTAAATCGGTTATATTTGCACATATGGTAGGAGTGAGAGACATAGAGTTCAATTAACAACTAATAAATCCTTGTAGTTTTCACAACATTTGTAGTCACTGCAGTGGTCTGTCCCTTACATGTATTATTACACTACCCAATGGTGTTATATTGTACAATGGTATGTTTGTAGATTAGTATGTACGGGACCTGTGTCTTACATACAGGCTTGACAAGATGCAGGTGTTAATACAACATGCTTTGAGACTGCTGTCATACACTTTGGGTGAGATGCTTGGATGACAGGTATGTTTGCATGTACATTCTCTGACTATGTACATTCTCTGACTATGTATAACTCTGACTATCAGTTATATCTCATTAACAGCTGCCTACATTTCTTGGATCAGCACACTAATTTGTCAGGGGAACAGTGCAAAAGGCAGGTGATGTGGGCCATTTATCAGGACATACTGGGCAGATTGGAACAGTTGAGGGGTATGAATATGCATACTACTTTCTATTTGAGCATTCTAGCAAAATCTGTACAGTTGTTAAGTGTATATATGCATACAGCTTTCTCTCTGAACATTTAACAAACATGGCAGTAATGAAATCACAAATCACTTCAGTAGTATTTCATTTTCCCGAACATGCCACCATCGCAAAACAGTACAAAATCAGAAGTGCCAACTTCTTTCTTGAGAAAGGAACCCACAAGCTGTTGTCAACATAATCCACCCTCACTTTTTAAAACCATTAGTTATGGCAGTTTCTTATTGCAGTGTTTGTTTTCAAGAATGTTAACACATTTGTGACAAATTATTACTTTACCAAACAGTTAATTCCTGTGTCTGTGTTCTTCTGTGAAGGATTCGTTCCTCACTCACAAAACATTGCATTCATCAGTAAGGCGGCATCTCTGACGATTCAAGTGTGCATCTGTAATGCACACAAAACACCAAGAGGATTTCTGGCATTTTTTCTGCTCCTGCAGCTAATTCATACTTTTGTTAATGCAAAATGGGGTATGAATCTTACATTACAGTATTTCATGCAGTCGTTCCTATTAAAGTATGGCCATTTTGCAACCACGAAAATCTGGTTGCGATAATACGTAAGTACCTAATTTGGTTTTAAAACAATAAAATAATCAATTATAAAACAAACAAATAACTATTTACATAGGTCCACAGCTGATCAATACAAAAGACTTTTCACTTAGTTATGCACTGTATCATGTTTCTTAATCTGAAAATATTCTGTGGCACATAACCAGTGAGATAACAAAAAGCAGATAATATAGCCTTGCAGTTACAGTCCTGCAGTATGCAATTAGCCTTCTGCTTTATATATAAGTAAACAAATGACAAAAACTGCTATGTACTTAAACTAGCTACACATTAAATTGCTAAACTTGCCTTTTCCTACTTTGTATCTGAAAGATTACAAAGTGTATGAAAAAGGTGGGTGCTTATGACACCTGTTTGGCAAGCATTGCAGTAAGACATAGAAGAAAAGGAAATAATAAAAACATTGAAAGTGGATAACATTTTGAATGCATAAATGATTTAGGAAGTAAATTAATTAGATGTTTTGATCCACATTCGTTCTAAAAATATATCAATTTGTGGCCATAAATATCAGATTTTGGACAACACTGAAATTCAAGGTAAAACAGAAATTTCCATGCTTTTTTCTTTTCTTTTTTTATTTTTAATTTAAAGCAGCAGCAACTATTATATCATACATTCAGCAATTCCTTAAAAACACATGCAAAAATGTAGCAATCCTGTGTATTCATGAAATCACCATAAAGTGTATAATAAAAATGTTCACTTCTCATTTATTAATCAAGACAACTCAGCAGGAACTGCTAAGTAACCAAGATTCTTTATATTAACCAACATCCCTTCAAGAAACTAAAGCCCTTCCTTTACATATTTTAACTAGCAATGTTGTATTATATCCCATTCTTTGTACATCTGTTTTAATTCTGTTCTTTTGTCTTCTATTCACCTGAGCAGAAGCTACTCTTTTGTATATGCTGAGGGCATGTTTTGCGATCTTGCATCTCTGTCCCCAGTATGACGTTCTCCTAGATGAATAACATGGTTCCAGACCTCAATACACCACAGTTCCAGACATTTTATTTATTTATAATGACATTTATTACCAATATAAAGAAAGGTAAACTGACAGGAGCAATGTTCATAGATATGAAAATAAAACTTTAAATGCGTAGATTATAACACCCTCCTAATCAAACTAATGCTTTTTTGACAACTTGTCTGGTTACAGAAACTAGTTCCATAATAGAACATTTACTTTTTTCTCTCTAACAAGTCACAGCCACACCCATTGCCTGCCAACATGGTTATCCCCAGGGAACAGTTCTGGAGCCCCTCCTATTCTCCTTATTAATTAATGATCTCCCTTTACATTTGTTTAACATTGACATTATAAATTAAGGTGGCATGATAGTTACCAGGACAGCATCATCTCCAAAAATAATATTGGCTTCAAGTGAGCAGGCTAACACCGAACCCCAAAAATGTCCAGAAATGATGTTTGGATCTAGCAAGTATTGAGTAATTACCACCTACACATATCCAAGAGCCTAATCAACAGCAATTACCTGTTGTCGCCCAGCAAAGATACATCAGCCAGCTGCTCAATGGAACTCTTTCTTTTATACCATGTCTGGAAATGATCTCAAAAGGTACACTCCCAACAAAAGGAGTATATAGAATATCAGGCAAGTTAATGTTGCCCAGGTAACGATACTCCCTACCAGTCTTTGCATTGCAACCTTCTCAAACATAAATAACCTCCAAATGGAGTAAAAACAAAATATGTAGCTTCATCAATCTTAGCTCACAGTATGAACAGCAATGTGCTACAATCAACAAAAAGAACTGGTTCCTTTCTGAAGTAGGGACATGTGTGGCCCTGAACACCCTCATCTATTATAAACTGTTAAATTACCATTTCTGTCCACCTGTCAGAAAATTCCTTGGCATTAGGAGCTGTGATATCACAATCTGATTTTCAGGTCACCTTACTTTCTGGCAATAGCTGAAAAGGCATTTGCCAAGTTTAGTACCAGAGTACTTCAACAAAATACCACAGCAAATTACATCTATTTCCACTCTTCGCAATTTCAAAAAAATCTGTTAAAAAATACACCATGTTTTTCTCAACGTCATTCTTTTGATAATCATGGCTAAAATCTGTACTGCGTCACTTTATGTTCTTAGTTAAATTGCAGTTATATTCTACTGCACTTACTGTGGTCCCACCATTTAACATCCAGAGACTAATTTACAGTCCTTACCACTTCTTCATACTATATTTCCACTATTTCTCTTTCTCCAACCTCTGTGGCATTAACTCTTGTAAGGACTATCTATCTTTTTTCATGTAGACCGCTCACTTGACTTACCTATTTCTATTTCATGTTCTGTCATTCTCTGTTCCTTTCCATTTTACTGCTGTTATCCTTTGCTTTACATTACTGATTTCGAGGCAGCCTACTACCTCTAGTGTGCATTCCCTGCCTATACCACTCTAGATCTTTACATATTCTTGGAACTTTGTCTCAACAATAATATATTTTGAATGTCTCATTTTCTAGGGTGGTATTGTTACCTACTTTCTGATATATAAAAATCTGATGTATTATTTGCTAAGTTGCATTTGCTTACTGTGTAATAACCTTTTAACAATGTATTGTCTTATTGCAACATTGTTGTATACTGTTCTGTCTTGGTTATTTGCTTTCTAGCCTTAATTGTGACTGCAAATGATATTTACACTAGTGTAATTAGTTAACAAATGCAAAAAAAAAATAAAACAAATATGTCATTTTTTCATCCCAAAACAACTCAATTTTTTCATTTTTGAGTATTTATCCATCCATTAAGAAACATTAAGCTGTGTCTTTATCATTCTAACTCTGGTCTTTGCCTAAGCTCCAGAAGGTATAAAGTGTCAATCTTCTGATGTATTTTTCTTGAATATCTCCTCTCATTCTAAGGTTCAGCTTTCCTATAATTCCTTTACCACACAATACCATACTCCAGAAACTTATGAAACATACTTGCTATTTGTTTCCCACTTCTGCAATACTGTCTTGACCCCATATTTCATACTCTGCAAATGAACTTCGGTGTTAAGGATCACCTCGAAATTATTTTCACTTTGATCCTAAGCCACTAGGATATAAGGAATACTTCATTATGGGATATGTCTGGCTCCCAGAGAGAAATCTTTCTCTTGTAAGGTTTCCTATCTAACTTGTAACAATTCCATTGCATCCCATAGTTCTGATTAACCCAAATCATATAGAATCATCACATTTTACTACTTTCTTTCACTTATCGTTATGGCAGCTCCTATCTTGTAAACATTTATGCTGTTTTGTTATGGATAAAGTGACATTCATTTTTCTCTTTCCAAACAACTCTTTATAGGAGTCTTTATTTGCTGGAATTCTAACCAGTCATATGTTGGTATAATCTATAATTAAAACTAATTTGTGGAGCTTTTCTCCCTGACTCTATGCTGGAAATGGGCACTTTCTGGCCTAGTCTGACTTTCCTGGTAAACATATGACAAATAAATAATAAATAAAATGTTTCCCAAGAGGCACAATGCCTTCTACTGTTTTCACTGTCCTTTTCTGCTAAAAAAAATCTTTTGCAGTAATTATCCCTTTTATCTTCCATTTTTCTCACACAGTCATAGACCCAATGGGTCTGATCTTAAGATTACTCCAAAGTATCCAGTTTCCCCAAGAACATAAGATGTTTTCTCTTTATCCCACTTCTCTTCTTGAAGTCCTCTTCTCACATGGCAAGTGAAAAGAATTGCTCTGATATCTCCATATCCCCATTATTGTCCTCCATGAGAAGCCGCACTGATGACATTTCTTGTCCTAATTTACTTTCCAGTAAAACTTCCTACCCTTTCTCCTGTCTTAACATACTACTCACTATGGCTGTCACAGCACACGGTTGAAAATCTGATCCCCCCATCTACATAGCTTCATAAGAAACCTTATGTTATGTTTCCATATTCTGACCCATCCCCTATACAAAATTATCATAACATAGCTGAACTTTCTCAATCAGTTTATCTAAAATTTCCATCAGAAAATGTCTAAATGCAGCCTCAGGTATGAGCATCATCTGTACAACATCTAGAAGCCCTGTTCAAGTATAGGCCTTATTATTCCTGGAACGAAAATGTTCTAACACTTCAGTTACTTCTTACTTACAAACAAGATAGTTAAAATATTAACATATTTCCCCCTTCCTTATTTGGTTACCAAATTTAACACCAATGCTGTAATTCCATTGCATCTTTCCAAACTGGAGATGGTTACGAACGTCCATGAATTAAATAATGTGTCTTCATTGCATATATTACAGCTTACTAACCAGCTGCACACTTAGAAAATGTCAGCACAATTAGAAACTAAGATGTTTGTCATTGTAATGATGCTACTCTTCATCCCACGCATCACTTAGATAAATGTTCCCAAACACTACTGTACACACATCTTTTACTTATGTTACAATTAACACAAAATATTATGAAAAAGCTCTTAGATGAACAACTAACAAGTCTGTAATATTTGAACATTAAACCAGTAATCATTTCAGATATCACAACTGAATCTACAATGGAGAGGAATTTCAAACTGTGCCCTACAACCAGGTCAACAACGTGTCAAAATACTGTGCAAAATTACAAGCTAAACATGTATAAGTTATGAATATATTTATTTTCCGCCCTCAGTATTAGCAACTCTTAACAAACTTGCTCCATCTTAAATTGTGCATGCTTTATGCAAACAAAAGAGACATTATCTAACTTTGTGGTGGCAGCGAAATGAACTTTCCTTTTAATATTTTAGTAATGTCAGAGACCTTGAAAAAGAGTGGCTGTAAGAGTAAAACTTGTGATACAGCACATATTACAATCCTTTCAGCTGAGTGGACTCCGTTTACTCTAAGCCACTGTACCCAACTGCCGTGACAATGTTTTGGTCATGCTGTCATCATAGATCCCATCACTGTACCCTACTGCCATAACAATGTCATGGTCATGCTGTCATCCTAAATCCTATCACTGTACCCTACTGCTATGATGATGTTTTGGTCATGCTGTCATCATAGATCCAACAACTGCACCTTACTTCCATGACAATGTTTTGGTAATGCTGTCATCATAGATCCCATCACTGTACCCTACTGCCATGATGATGTTTTGGTCATGTTGTTCATCATAGATCCTGTCACTGTACCCTACTGCCATGACAATGTTTTGGTCATGCTGTCATCATAGATCCCATTCACTCATTCAGTAATTTATTGCATACTACCATAATGAATGATGTTTGAGTAGCATATGTCCTTGGCCTTTTTCTGGACTAATGTCTGGCAACTGAGCTGAAGAACTCTGTTACCATTTTGGCATGACCTTCTAGGTGTACATTTATGTGATCTGTATCTTAATGGAGTCTGAAGATTTTACAATTCTTTATGGCAGCAGTGCTTTTATTTTTGTACCTACTACAGAGTCTGACAGGTTAGTAGTTTCCAGTCTAGGGCATGCTATCACACTTGAGAAAAGGGAATCACATCCTTCATCTTGTGGTCATCAGTATTGTGTGGTTTATTAAACACGAACTTAGTAGATGGGCTTGTGGTGCAGAGGAATACAGCCCTGATTGCACCTGAGATGAAGAGAGTTCCAATAGCATCTCAGGTGCTGCAAGGCCCAGGTGGAGAGGACTGGAAAAGAGTGGATACAGCTCACCCATCCTGGTCATATGCAGTTGTAGTTTCCCAGTGGTTAAAGACTCTTGTATAAGTGGAGACTAGCATGTTAGACAAGCATCATAGTACGAAAGGCATGGGCTTGGCTCTCCCACTTGGGTAATGGTAGTTCTTGGAGTATGTGTGTAGGTGCATACATGCATTCCAGGAGAGTGCAGAAGAACCTTGTGGTGGTGCAGATGCCCACATTAGTCACCAGGTGTGGGATTAAGGACTACATCCAAACATGCTTCTTAGCCTATACTGGTGAAAAATGGACTGAGAAAAGTTTTTTTTTAGCTCCATACAGTTCTTCAGTCTGGGGACAGTTGGGTCCATAATGAAACATGAATGGTCCCATTCAGGAAGTGGGTGAATCCAGGTCCTCAGGCTGCTCATATGAGAGAGTTGCTTCCATGTCACTAATAGTCAATTGGAGTGAACATAGACTCGGACACAAGGTACCCTTTTGAGTGTATGGGTGATGATCACATCCAGAAATTTCTCACTTCTGTGTCTGATACTCTGTAATGAGGAATGAATGGGTTCAAGTTTAGTTGGAAGTGAACTTGATGGTTAGCAGGTGTGGAGGCAAAAAGAATATAGAAAAAGCATAAGCTTACTAAAATTAAATATCTGCTGAGTTATACTATTAATTGAGGCTTAAGTCCTCTAATAGCACATGTTCTTGTGCACATTTAACTTTTAAAAATTTGTCCACACCCTTTCTTTTGTTGAAGAACCAGGCTCAACCCCCCCATCCAGAACTCAGGGCACCCTAGGGCCAATAGCCTAGTATATACCTATGAACCTATGAACTTGTCTGTAGCTGCTCTGGTGCATAAGGGATAAATCCCTGACTATCACCTAGTTGACCTGGTTTCAATTAGTGACGCTGGCGGCAGAGTAGTAGGGAGGGTGGGCATGCCTGTCCTAAGAGGGAGGGTGATGTGTAGGCGGGGAATTCAGACCAATACAAGGATTCTGTTGGAATGGAACCAATGCCATTGTGACAGATTTCATGAAAAATAGGTTTAAAGGAAGGCATTGAAATGCATGAACCCAACAAACAAACATGAAGTGATCCATCAGCTTCTTCCTCATTTTCCCTTTTACGATGGTCTGTGAATATGACCTCCTTATTGAAGTTGACCTCCCTATATTTTAAGTACTTTCTAACTCTTTTTTCTGTGTCTCTCTAATTATTACCTCTTAGTAGCTCTGCACCTCTCTGTATCTCTGTCTCTCTCTCTCTCTCTCTCTCCATTTTGATGCTTCCCTGCCACTTATTCTCTCCATCCTTCTATTTCCTATCCTATACCTTTCTCTCATTCTCTCATCTATTCACTTTGTCTCTGCATTGCATTGTTTCTCTCTCCCCCTCTCATTCTCTCAGAATTTACTACATTCTCTCCCCCTCTGCCATCGTATGTTTGTTACATGTTGCCACTATGCTACCTCCTTCCCTTCTATTTTCTTGAACTGTTCAGCCTACTTTCCTGCTCCCTGTCTCCACAATAATCTGTCAATGTCATCTGCATTCTCTGCTTACCCCATCCTTGCCTTAGCCTTAATACTACCTTTCTTCTTTCCAGTGCCTACTTTTAAAATATTCATCACTGATTCTGATTTACTAGCATGTAATAATGCTATCTGATATCTGCATTGTGAAGATTATGATGGCATGCATGCTTATGCCTTTCTTGTTGAGCAAATATTTGTTCATACTCTGTAGCACTGCACTTGTTTAAAAATAAACTGGTGTGCAGTACAGAAATGTCTGTAACTGTGATAATGCCTCTGTCCATTGTATGCAGTAAATTTGATGTTCTATATGATGCCCACATTTCCACAGATATTGCAAACTGATATGTCTGTGCTTTTTTCTGGCATTTCTGAATGGCTCTTTGAAGCATCTATAAAATGCCTGGCCTGCTCTGGTGGCATACAGGGAAAAAGCCTGGACTACACAGTGTTGACTCGGGTTTGATTAGTGGCTTGAGAGGTGCAGGCAGAATGGGTAAGCCCATGCTAAGGGGAGGGTGGTATGTGGGCAAGGCAAACAGAGCAATAGGAACTTCCTGCCAGAGGCCAGGAAGTCAGTTGCAATGGGGCAGGGCAGCT